>NC_081201.1:36846804-37021804 GCF_902713425.1 Acipenser ruthenus | reverse complement strand
AAACATAAACCTACATTGTAGGCTGAAAAAAAGAAAGACGAATAAAAATACAAATTCGAAATATACGCAGACTTTAGCACAACCAGCTTTGTGTATTGGGATATATCACCCGATACGCATGCCATTGAAAAGTGTCAGACATATTAAAGGGACTACAAAGTTTCAAACTAAAAATAACACATTCTGAGATATTTAAACGGTTCTCTCCCTGGTCTCGCCTCCTCCCATCTCAAGACTAGCCCCCTCACCGAAACCACTAAAGACACGAGTTTGAGCGGGGAAGGAATATAAAGAAACAATACACGAAGACGACAAAGCTCTCAAATGCTCTATTTACCCCGATAATATCCACATCCTTTCTACAGCAAATACAAGTTTCTATGTAGTGGGCTCTCCTTGCGTTGGCATCTCTAACCCATGCCTTGTGTTGTAGGGGGTAACGCCACTGCACTGGTAACCGGCATATCCAAAGTTGAAACTTGTCATGTCCTCGGGCTGGTAAGAGAAAACTAAATAAAATATTTTTTTTGTTGTTGACACTTGTTGAATCTTAACCTGGACCACTTGAAGTAACTGACAAATAAAAAAGACGTTTTTTTTTTTTTTTTTTTTTTTTTTTTTAAATCATATTTTCTTTTTATAAAGGGATTAAATAAACTGTGATTGTGTAGGCGAACACTGGAATGTAGGCGATGTAATTAATACCAGTTACAGTTTACATCAGATGCAATGATGGTGTCTTACCAGGAAGCAACATGCTAAGGGACTTATAATAAAGCATTCGGTTTTCTTGAATTGTCCTGTCAACAAGAAAGGCCTACTGCAATTTCATAAATAACATTTAAATGATTGAGACTGAAAATCTGTATAATTTATTATTTCTTTATTTATTTTTTTAAATTTTTAATATGAGCATCAACCGCGTTTTATGTCATTTCACTATAGGCTAAAAACAATATAGTTTCTTGAGAAACCAAGTTTGTTTTAAAACGATTAACTATAACACTAAAAGTTAAGACTACATTTAAATATTAATTTGCACGGATAAGCATCATTATTAAGGAAACCCGACCTCCATGTACTTGTTTATTTAGAATGTAACTTTATGTAAAACAAATAAATAAATAAAACAATAAACATAATGAATATAACATATTTCTTTTAGATATTACTTGCCGTTGCATTTTGCCGGTGACATTGGAAATAACAAGTTCAAATAATTATTTTAAAAGCTGCATTCATTTTAAAGTCAACAATAGTACTACACACATGTGTATTGTATACAGTACCCTGGCCATTGAGGTAGCTAAATATATGAACATTGATACAATTTAATCAGAATCCTGCAGTAACACAAACCTCTTTAAAATATACCCCTTTAAAACACAGTAATACTTTCTGCACACAGTGTATCCACATTCTCAACCAGAGTTCACTCAATACTGGGGAGGCACTTCACAACTTGGGAGAAACATATTTTACATTTTCCAGTACTTAAGTCTCGTCATATCAACGCCTTATCCAATGTCTTTAATCTAAAGCCCCTGTATAGTATCTAGCGCCATTGAACGCCCATTATCATCTGTGTCGACAGCAAAGGCTAGAATGACTTAACATGTAGCAGGGCACCCTATTATTATTATTATTATTATTATTATTATTATTATTATTATTATTATTATTATTATTATTATTATTATTATTAATAGTAGTCGTAGTAGTTTTTTTGGCACACGCTTTTATCCAAGGCGATCTACAGGTGTTAAACGTCAATACAAGGTTATACTATGCACAGAGGTTGATTGGCAGCAGAGCAGTTTACTGTAAACTTCCAGTGGGTTGTCCCCGACTCATTTAGAGCCACCTATCTTTCTTTTATCTTATCAAAGACCATAATTGCCATTGGCATTTTGTTTCTCTAAATGAGCAATCAGCGCTATCTTTCACCGATAGAACATCACTGACTGCTGTCAAGCAATACCTAGCCCATTACATCTCAAAATGCCAGGTGCATGAGGCTGAAGAAACAACGTCCAATAAACAATCCTCGAAAATAACCCTTAAAACGCATATACCGACCGTCTCCACCCAGAGTTGAGCGCTCCTGCCTGACTCACAGAACGCAGGCTACTCCCCCCCCCCCTCCCTCCCTTTTTTTCTACAGCCGATTAGCAGACTGACTAGGAAATCAAGCAATGCAAATTAAATATTGACTGGTCGCCCGCAAAGTCTCTGATCCAAGATGCAAATTTCTGTTTGTAGGTATTTATGTCCTTGACAATTAAATTCTCATTTACATCAAGGACTGGCAGGTCTGTGCATAAATAGCTTGTTTGCCCATCTCCCAGCACACAATTGAACAGAGTTAATACATCTCAAGACGTCAGTATGCCATATTCCAAAGCCTGTGTTCCGAGTCTATTTAAATGTTTAATTGTAATCACAGTTTTATACAGATTTTAAGAGCCAGGGCACTACGCCTATTTGACCAAAATTAATAAATAAACGGTTTAGGGCACTCAAGTGACCTTTTAGAGACGCCCCCTAAGGCGACGTTTTCTCAGATGTTTACATTCCTTTTACAGATGTTTAAAACAATTTGTTAAATGTATATTAGACGCAATGTTCACCATACACAAATAGTAACTAATTTGTTTCGGATAGAAAATAGTGACTCTTAAAATGTATCCAATTTCAAATAATATTTTTTCAACCAAACACATTCTAGGTTGAGACCTATCAAAGATACAAGAAGTAGAAGAGTCTACACCCGATGTGACTAACGCTCACAAATCCGCAGAATATTCAAGTGTCATGAAGGGAAATGTAGTATGCTATTATTTCATAGACGCCGAGGGTCCCAAAAGCAAGTGATGTAGAGATAATGAAACGAACCTTTAGACCGCTTTACCTTCCCCTCCTGTGCTTTTGGAATGATGTGAGTGTAGTATACAGATGTGAACCGTCATGGCCTTCAGTTGAACAGAAATGCATACATAAAACCCTAGTTTATTTACGTGCGCTTATCAAACTTTTTTGGTCAGTTTTCTGTTACCATTATTAATAGGTCTCAACTGAAAAAAATACATAAAATCATACTGGATTCTTCACCATTTTCAAATATTTATGTAAAACAACAAACAAGAGGTACAGAAAGTTGCTAGGTAAAGTTTGCTAATTGAGTTTTAACAGCAATGCAGGTTAGAATAATATGTAAATTAAAGCTGTCCGCAAGAGGGCGCCAGTAACATCTAAAAAAAGTAATTCCGACTTTGTCTCACTGCTTGACGTAAAGAAATAACACAAAATGTTGGCTAAAGTTAATTATCACTCGTTTGTTTCTACAATTAAGTTTTATTTCAAGGTTTGGCATATTATTATTGACATATATTACACACAAAAAAACTTATTTACCTTGGCAATAGGGCGTAATATTTTTTAAATATATAAAATAATAATTAGGTTTATTTAACCTTTTACTGACGATAAAACTTTTGTTACATGACTTTATTATGCAATATGTATTTATTGATGTATGTAATATTTGGTTATTTATACTGATTAGGCCTGAAGAATGAACACCCATGTTAACCCTAAAAGGGAAGGGGTTAAGGCGCATTTATATAAAAAACAATCCATGAAATAGAAGGTAGAATATATATTGAGGGCATTTAGACCATACAGAGCATTGGGGATGCTCTATACCTTTAGTGGGTTAACCCTTGAAGAACCACACAGGTGAGCAGAAGTGCTATTAAATTGTAGTCAATGATAGAACTAATTAAACTATGGTCCCAATGGCCTTTGCTCGCTTTTTTCATGGGCCGCTTTCTTTTTTGATGTGTTTTTTTTTCTTTTTAAGTGGCCCCATATTAATGAACCATTGAAAAGTCAACACGCACACTCCATGGCTGAGCACTTCAAGACAGCCTGAAGCAGAGCTGGGCTCTACATTAATCCACAAACGCTGCAGCTCCGCAGCTAACCTGCCAGGCAGGAGTTACATGGGAATCAGGTTTTATTATCTACCCACAGCCCACAAAGGATGGGGGAAATGAGGAACACACACATAGACACACACACAGACACACACACAGACAGACAGACAGACAGACAGACAGACACAAACAGACACAAAGACACACACACAGACACACACACAGACAGACAGACAGACAGACAGACAGACACAAACAGACACAAAGACACACACACAGACACACAAACACAGACACACACACACACATATAAACTCTCAATGCAAATCAACTTGTAGCACTACTTACACAAACACACCTACACAAACACCAAAACACTGGCACACAGGCATATGTAAACACATAGAAACTCACATGCAAAAACAAATTCACTCACACGCTGAAATAAAACTCCCCACCCGTAACTCACTCTGCAGTATAATCCTTTTCCTAGATGCTGTTACAATTTTAGCTCAGTTTGTCTCTGCTGCTAAGCAACACGAAACCAATGTGAATCTCAAATCATCCACTCCTCTGATTTTCAAATCGAGTTGAATACGTCAGATATGCTGTCTTTTGGATTAAGAATTGCTGGAATGCAAGCTTTCTTCAGGAAACCGGGCCTGTGTTCATTGGCTTTCCAGTGATCCTGAAGCTGGGAGCAGCGCACCGATTGGCTAAACAAAGAGGTGAAGAACAGGAACTTGACCAAAGTACACAGACACGGATGTGTTTAGAAATGAGCACCTACTGCAGGCCAGAACACATGAGAACAATCCTTTATCACCACAAACTCCACTTCTCAGAGCAGCAATGGCCCGGACAGAGGGCCCTGTACATAAGCCTGTCTTTATGTCAGCACAGCGTGACACACACAGTGACATCACAGGGCCTTCTTCTCAGCACTTTTGGTAAGCCTGTAAAATGTATAGTTCAGTTTAGTGCTACAAGGAAAAAAAATCTATTTTCTCAAAAAGGTCTAAATATCCCACTGGTAAGACTTCAGGGTTAGGGTTGTTGTTAAGGTTGTTGTTAGGGTTAGGGTTGTTGTTAGGGTTAGGGTTAAGGTTAAAAGCTGCTGTGTGTCTCGAGGGCATTAAGCCTATTTAAATTAGATGTATGTAACTAAACAAACAAACAAACAGGTTAGTGCTACAAGGAAAACAAATATTTTAAATCTTCTCAAAAATGTCAATATATCCCTCTGGTAAGACTTTATACCATGAGTTACAATGGGGTGAGCACAGCAGACCATGGATGATAGAAGCAAGGTGTATTTTTTAAAGGGAAGACAACACAAATGTGATCAAGATGTCAAACTACATGCCACCAGCTCTTTAATGGATGCCACCCCCCCTCTTGTGCACTGGAATGCAGAGTGTATTGAGATGGGGATTCCTACAGTAGAGAGTGCCCTTTATGCAGTCAAACAGGCTTTTTTTATTTACCTGTCTTCTCCTAGGTTATTTTGCATTAAAGTTTTCTTAGTTACATATAAGTACTATTCATTTAAGGTTTATTGTATAGAAAAAAAAAATCAGTGTGCATTAAGTAATTCTTTAAATATGTAAAATCCTGTTTTCCTTTTAGATTTTTTATTGAACCAAATGAGGTGTCACAAAATGTACACATGGAAGCTGTGACTGTCGGGACTGCCTATTATGTGAAAATGTGCAAAAACAGAGGAATGGAAACCTGGAAGTATTACAGCAAAACCAAAGACTGGCAGCACAGACCTAGAGTAGTACTAACCTTAAGAACATAAGAAAAGTCACGAACGAGAGCAGGCCGTCTGGGCCATTTCTGGTTGTCTGGTTCCTAGTAGCCAATTGATCTAAAGAATTTGTCAAGTTGGATCTTCAAGGATCCAAGTGATTCAGCCTCAACAACATGACTAGATGACTCATCCCTTACCCTCACCACTCTCTGTGTAAAGATGCATCTCTTTGTATTGCATGGGTGCATCGTATAGTATGGATTCCTGCTGGCTGGTTACATGTCTGGGAAACCATTTCAATTTAGTACCAGGTCACCCGCATCTCAGCATCTTCTCCTTATTCTAGTAAAATAAATACAACAAAAGGAACTGAACTAAAGAGGGGTAACTTATTCCAGCTATGGAAAGCCTGATAGCATGGAGCGTCCTAGTTGAGAGAGACAGAAAGGGAGAGAGGGGGAGGTGCCCAGGGAGCCCCCTTCACGGACGACTGTGATGGATGAGAGGGCAGGCCAGGCCTTGTGCCCGACTGCAGGCTGAAGGCCACCTCGCACTTTCCTTTCAGATCTGATTGCACTTCCAGACGGCCTGATCTGACAGGACATGCGGACGCCTGCTGAGTGAGAAGTGGGGTGCGGGGGCCCTCTCCTGAGCAGCAGCAGGGTGAGCATCAACCCTGACCTCAGCCGTTTACTAATGACATGCACAACACACACACACAGAAATAAACTTCTAGACAGACAGACAGAAAGAATTCCCTCGCAGGCGGATCCTGTTCTACACATATATGTTTATGAACGCATATGGACAAGGTACAGCAACGTCCTTAACACTAAGTAGAAACCCACTCGCTTTCGTTTGTGCTAAAACAGTGGCTTTGTATTCCTTAACTTCATTACATGGAGCTGGAATAGGATGTTGTTGCACAGCTCTAATAGCTAACTAGATTCTTGCAGTTGAAAGGGAATTTCCTTGTTCTTTACAGGTCCCCCTTCTTCAAAGCTTGCTTGCAATTTCTTTCAAGACCTCTCAGGCTATGAGCTCAGCCCTTCTTTCCTCAGAATACTCGCTATCCAGGGAGCGGCTGAGGAAATAACTAAGAATGTCCTAAAAACAACATCCAAGAAGACTTGATTAAGGGCCGTAATAAACTGATTAAAAGGTGTATTTACACAATTATTTAAACAATTTATGTTTTGTCCTGTAAAGTAGAACCAAAGGAGGGATAAAGGGGTTGCTCTAGGTCACCTGGTCTGCCCTCCAGCCATGCCTGTTCAGGGAGAACGGGACTTCAGTTAGAAGTGCTGAAATGACCTACCCGTTCACAAGCACCAAGCTCATTATTGAAATAGTTTAAAAAAAACCTTTGCTATCCATATGGAAAAGGCCTCTATCTGCAATATATTGTTAATGGATTATAAAATATGTGACTGTAGATACATTATTCTATTCCCCAATTACAAACCCAGGGTCGTTTCACAGCCCCGCTGGGTTAACCCTGATGTGTTTCCTTTTTTATTGAAACATGTGTATGTAATATGTATTCCATATGAACACGTAGCGCAATATGGTTTTAGTATCTACCCATCTATCCATCCAGCCATGGAAGCATCTCTCTCTCCCTCATCTTTCCCTATCTCTGTTCCTCAGTATATACAGCTATGGCCAAAAGTTTTGCATGACCTTATAGAACGAACTAATTTTGCTTCATAAAGTCAAATGTTACCTTGTTAACACAGCGCACACACACTGTGAGGGACAGGAATACTGGCTGTGCTGCTGCAGCTCTTGTTTCTCCCACTTGTCCCAGGCTGCCTCTTTTCTGTGATTATTTGGACAAGAACTGATGGGATCTTGACACTTTGTTTAGTGGGTTAGTATATACTGTAGTGGGTTATGGAGGCACATAAATGGGCAGCCATTATTTACTCAGTTGGTTTGAATTTATCACTCATTTTTAAAATGGTTTTTAAACATTTTTTTTATTGCACCAAACAGTGTCACAAAATACATACAAGCTTCCTAGACAACATCTATTTCCAGTTGAGGTGAAAAAAACGTGGCTTGTGCCTCTGTTGAATCCTGCTCAACTACACACAAACAGATAAACATAGACACACTTACTGATGTATACATACAAACACACATTAACACAGATACCCCCCACACAAGCGCACCTCAAACAGGTATATGAACTCAAGCACAGACATGCATGCCAACAAACACAACACCCAAGCCGTCTCAATATTATATTATAGTGATGGGATTTTTTGCCAACACATTTAATATCATCAACTTATATTACAAAGTACAAAGCACAGTACTTAAAAGGATTCTGAAAATGATTGCAAAACTGCACACTAGAGCTGTACTGGGACATCAGTGGGGGTGAACAACTCCCAGAAAATGGCGGGTGGTGGGGCGATTGGGGTAGCTTAGCCCCATACTTTATTAGGAACTATTAGGAAATACTCCAGGTACATCATGACTCAAGGAAACATTATGCAATGGAACCGAACCATGGGATGTCTCAGGCTCCACTGCACATTACAAAAGCCTGGAGAAATTACTGGTAGATTGCAGTTCATAGTCATACATGTTAGAAGCCAACAAAGCCGTTTGCTTCTTTATCATCCTTTAATCTGTAATAAGTTTATATTCTGAAGTTCAAGTATGATGTCATCAAGTTTTGGCCAATTTCAGATCCCCTGTCCTCCTCCTCATCACCATCATCTATCATCACAAGCTTGACACCCCTAAGTATCTGTCTCTCTGTTTATCTCTCTATCCTCCTTAACACTGCCTCACACAAGCATCACTACAGGCCTGGCCAGTGGCAAGTGGCTGAATACTTTGGAATTGAAATCACTCCAAACCTTACCCTATTTTCACTGCTGATATTCTAGGTTGTAGTGGTTTGGGCTGTTTTTCACATTTGCCTCTGTTAATACAATCCTTAAAGTCAGCCCTGAGTAAAGACAACATCAATACAGGCTGTAAAAATGTTGGCAGCAAGAGCTTACTATTTCTTAGAAGAGGATTGACTGAATGTCTCAAACAGCTAAGAACAGATTCCATTTACAGAGGTATTATTCCCCAGGCTGACGCAGAACTTTAAAAACTCACATTTCCATAGACAGGGGGGGCCCTTGAGGGGGGGAGTAGAGAGGTGGAGCGCTGGGCAGCATAGGAAAGATGTGGGAACTAGTTTCAAATGCATTGTCATTTAAGAAGTCATAAATATTTTTATATACTATACACATCATATTACCACTGGCTATATTATCAATCAATCAATATTCCATTGCTGGACTATGCAAATTTCTCAATAACCACACATGAAAAATATATGCTGCATCCTGGCACCCAATGATTTGATGTGTTGTAGTTAAAACTCATTCCAATCGTGGAGCCGCTATCAGGCCATGTGACCGACAGCAAATGTACCAGGAAGCACCAGTGTATACAGAATATTAGCCTGCTTGTCTCAACATAATTAAAGTGATCCAGTAATAATGTTGTGTAAAAGACTCGCACCCACTCGCGGTTCTTTGCCCCTTTAAAACCAGACCCAGGACACCAGAATTGAATTTTCATGCGGTTACGCGTTATTTTTAATTAGCACAAAACAAAACAATGTACAACAAAACACAAAATAAATACCTGGCTCCTCAATGAGCACTATCCCACCGGAAACCTAAACTGATCCACAGGACGGCTAAGCCGTGTACCTGCTACAAACACCAAACTGTCTCTATAAACTTACTGCTTCATGCCTGTCTGGAAACAGCGCACACCTTCTGCCTCCTTCTCCTTAGTTGCCTCTCTTAAATACCCTGCAACTGGTTTTAATTTAACAATAGCTACCAGGTGCAGGGGCTAATTAATAATAAAACAATTAACAAAATTCAACAATTAAACAATAAACTGAATACAATTAAATTAAACAAATGTGCATTCCGCACATTTTTTTTTTCTTCAGGGAGGCTTTAACCCCCTCCCTGCTGTCTTACAGTTGATAGAGCAAATAAGAGTTAATAAGAGTTTGTTATGTATTAGATTATTTTATCCATGTTGCTTGCAGGTACTGATGGGTTTCGAACAAATGCAGACTCCTCCGCATTCATTGCAGCTGGTCCACCATGCAAGCTCTGTTGTAAAGCATTTGATCTGCAAGCCCTCACATTAGTACACAGTACTTGCTCTTTAAGTGGGCTACCCCGTAAGAAGGCTCAGGAGTTAAACAAATAAACAAACAAACAAGATGTTTAATACTTCAGGCAGGCCGGGCCACACTTGGTTGTGGGCCCCAGAGTTTGAACTCTTTGCCTCATGGAACCTTAGCTTGGTTTCCATGGAGACCTGGCTGCTGGGCAGTAGGAAAGATCCTGAGTCAGCTGTCAGAAAGGAAGTGGAATCCTGTTTTAAAAATAAACTAAAATCAGGAAAGTACCTTATTGCTTATATGGACAATATGTATTCATGCATGTGCACTCGCTGGAGAGTTACACAAAGGAGAACAGTGTCACTAAGAGTTTTTGGACTGGCGTGGAACATGCCACAAATTTGCAAATACACTATTAGAAACTATTCACAAACACTGAAAATACTGGAACTGGGACAATTGTGGGTCTATGCACATGCTTATATGACTATTCTTGGAACAATGATTGTGTTACACTTAAAAAAATATTTAATGCAATCTTTAAACCTTATTCAGTAAATACTGATAAATACTAAAAAGGCACAGTGTATTACATTTGTACTACTTCAAATTAAGGTGCTATAGACCATTCTTAACAACTTAGGCTAGAGTCACTAGGACCTGACCTTGCAAGTCCTGTACCTGGGTGATAACTGCTAGAAGAGAGCCAGCAGCTGCAGCAGCCCCACCACTCCTTATAGGTGTCACTGCTCAGCTGTGGGGTATAGGAGTCCTTTTATGGGTGGAGAACTGGTCATAAACACCACATTGAAAACATGGCCACATTGAAAAGGAGAATTGACAGAGCTCTGCTAATAAGGTAACCCAGTAAAAACTATTATTGGCCCGATAAAGTCTTTTTTCCTTTGGACTCTGAATGCGTCTTGTGATTTTATACCACCTGGCTCCTGTATAGGGCAGTGATTTAAAGTCTTGTAAACACATAGGAAGTAACATTGAAAACTGTTTAACAAAGTCAATAAAAGCAGACATCGTTTCATAGTAATGGGATGTATGTTTTTCCTCTCTCTCTCCCTTTTTTCTTTTGCACGGCACAGACGCGGACCAATGCGTTTCACAGCCATATCCCCTGGCCCATTTAAATCTTGTCTTTTTATCCCTGCCTCACAGGATCAAAAAGCAAACAGGGGCACCTACCAGGAACTCAACTCTTAAAGCTGCAGTGACCCAATTGTGCATTTCATTCTTTATTTTCTGTTTTTCTTCAATAGCGGACTACTGTGTTTACATTCCCCATCCCAAATGGTGGTGAAACCAGATCGCTACACTCTGCTAATAGGCATGCTCCTGTAGTAGTGACTTAGTAAATAGATGCATACTTACAATGTTATTATGCATAGTTACAATGTACTTAATGTGTAGATTTTTTTTTTGCATGATTTATTTAACCCTAATCCTAACCCGAACCCAAACTCTAAACCTAACCCTAACCTTCCTAACTTGTACTCTAAGCCCAACCCCAACCCTATTTTGATGCAACACTGCACTTAAATATATCATGCAAAAAAATTTACACATTAAGTACATTGTAACTATGCACAATAACATTGCAATTATGTGTAAGTACACATGTATTTACTAAGTAACTGCTATGTAAATACACAGTGATTAGAGACATTTAATATAAAGCATTACCATTGTTTCTGTCTGGATGCACCCCAAATGCAAAACAAGTACCACTTGTTCACAACTTATTTATTTTGTCAAGCTTTAATTCAGCACTCTATTCAATTCCTTATACAGTGAGAGAGGTTAGGGAGAGTACACAAATGAAAGAAGAGCCAACTTCTAATCTAGAAGAGTGTGTAAATCCTGCAGGTAAAATGTGGGTGCATTTAGAAATGTGGTTGCTGTATGAAGGCAGGCTTTTTAATGTATAAAAATAAAATTGTAATTGAATTGTGGTGCACAGAGGGGGGTCTGCCACCCACTGAGCCCCAAATAGCCTCTAAAAAAGCAGATCCATTTGGAAATGCAGTAGATTATTGAGAATAAGTGGAAAAGCAGATGTGCCTGTGCAGCTATGACATCACCAGCAAGAATGCAATCTGTCAGTTCTGTGCGTCTCAATGCCCATTCCTATGGAAGTCTTGTGCATGTTACACGCCTCTGTTAAGATACAAATCGGGAACAGCAACACATTGCATTCTTTGTTTTTAAAGGCTATCTTAGTGCAGTTCAGGAACATTATTCAGTCAAAATATTTAAGCAGGGGTTTGTCCACTGGGGATGGGAACACATGTTTAAAAACAGACATCATCCTGGGGCGCTAAGCCCCACCCCCAGCCCCCCTCACCCAACCATAAATTCAAAGGGAGCAAAGATAGAGAGAAAAAAAAAATCAAGTGAAAAAGCAGAAAAGTCTTGCTGGAATTTGGAGGAAAAGGGAAGTTGAAAAGAGAAAGGTAGTGTGTTGAGGGCTGTTGTGTTTATGTAGCACTCTTCAAAGGCAAGCCTAATCATTTTTCCATACTGTGTGCAACAACATTGGCTGTGGGCTGGGAATAGTGGTGAGAGGAGTTCTTACTGGAGACTCTCCACTCACCCATCCCCCCAAACACACACAAACATACACAAACATGCACAAACACACCAACACATTTGCACTCTGGTTTTCGTATACATAACCCTTTAGCATACCAACAATTAGCTAAGATAATTTAATAACTCAAACTGAGCCTTTACCACATGCTCACACTTTTGAGAAAGAAGAAATGTTTTTTACTATAGTTTATTAATGAAATAATACAAATTATAAACCTTTCTCAAATATTATATTATACTTTCATATACAGTAAATTAATCAATAAGTGGTGGTTTATTTGAGAAATCATCATTCATATAAATAAAAACAGTGTTTGTGTAACCACATAATCAACAATATTGTCATTCCCCAAATCCTGTACTCCAAAGAGGACATCAAAGTCCACTGCACTCTCAAGCAATAAATAATGAAATTAACAAACAAAAGTGTCATTTTCTAATTTTAGTCTGTATCCATATATTATTTATAATGAACAGTTCATAAATGATATAACCACTATATTAATGTATTATTCATTTAAAGAATGGTTTCTCCTGTGACTGAGAGTGGATGACCTGGGTGTGAAGCCAAGGTTCTCCTAGATTTTAAATCCTTGGATGTTGTCACTTGACCACAGCGCTCTAACTAATGTGCACAAATGTTTGAGATAACCATACCGATGCCCATTTAAAACCACATGACCCCTGGAAACACAAAGCTAAGCATGCACAAATATGAATCTGACATTTATGGAGCAGGCCCTCCAATTGAGATGCAGCATCTTCTTTTCTGGTTGCTAAACAAACATTTGGTCAAAATATCAAATATATGTCACAAAATGAAATAAGTACATCAAAACAATACAATTTGTCATCTAATGAAAAGCTCGCATTATCAGCCATTTCGCAATGGTACAATAAATACAAACATCAATACAGTATGTTTAACCCTTAGTGCTCTCTCTGCCTTTGTCATCCTTTTTGATAATCAAATTGTGTAAAAACAAACATGTTACCTTTACAGTAAGAGCTACATGCATTTCCTTTCAGTGGACTTAACCCAAAAATAACTCAGACAGTGGACAACTTTTACACTCAAGAACAGACAATGAGAATTGTTTTTACAACAAAAAAGTAGTTTATTAATTTCTTCCATTTTTAAGGGGTACCCGCTAACAGTACATCATAGCACTCATAAAGATACAGTTGTGCCAAAGAACACAGTGAAGAGAAATAAACATGGAATATAATGAAATGGTAACTTGACTCAAACATACCCATTTGTTTATTCTATATCCAGTCTCTGATTTCTGTCAGGCTACACGTTCTCATCAGCATCACATCGAATAGTTTCACTCGCAATACATCTTGAGAAAAAACGTCTTGCATGAAGGAGCCATCTTGGACAAGCGTCTGCTGTGATGGCCTGACCAGCGTCCTTCATGGCATCTAGCAGTGTCATTTGGTCATGAGGACGATGGTCATACACCTTCTATTGGCAGGCAGAGAAAAACTCCTCTATGGGGTTCAGGTACGGAGAGTATGGTGGGAGGAACACCATTGAGAGACGTGGATGAGCTTCAAACCACTCCCTAACAAGAGCAGAGTAGGGGAAGCTAACATTGTCCCATATTACAACAAAGTGTGTCAACTGTGGCCCCTCCAGTCCTCTCTCCTCTAGGGGTACAAGACTATTGAACATCGTATCTAAAAACGCAAGCAGGCGTGCTGTTGGTGGGGATATGGGAAACAACACCATTCCTGGAGATAGCAGCACCCATGCTAATATTTCCTCCTTGTTGACCGAGTACATCAACTGTGGCTCGGTGACCAATCACATTCCTCCCACATCTCCTTAGTGTGCTCAAATTGAAGCCAGCCTCACCCACATATATAAAATCATGCAGAGTGAGACTGGCCTCAAGCTCCATTATTCTCTGAAGAAAAACAGATTCACAGATCATACAATGTGAAGATATCAGTATACTTCATATTGTTAGCTATTACAGCAGTATACATTTGCATTGCAGTATTGTAAGGAGTGAAGAAATGACTTACATGTACATACTGGTACCTCATCTCCTTTACCTGATCATTATTCCGTTCAAAAGGCACCCTGGACACCTGCTTCATTGTCATCTGGTTTCGCTTCAAGACACAGTCAATTGTTGCTAGACTGACACTATTTACATTGTGAAATATTTCATTATCTTGGATGATTGAGCTCTGAATCTCCCTCAAACTGATGGTATTTTTGGCAACCACCATATCCACTATAGCAGCCTCCTGTTCAGCGGTAAAGATTTATCACATGGCCAACTATTGTTGCCTGTATCTCATTTGAGAGATTCCAAGTGCGCCTTCCCCTTTGGTGTCTAACCCCACCGCCACGCATATGGACACCCCTTCCTTTTAGGGCTCCAGGTTGTCGTCCTTGTCTTTCACGTCCTTCCTCTCTGACCTGCTCCATTTCTCACCAACAACTGTGAATTCACCTTTGGCCTCTTTTATTCATGATTAAGGTCTGATGGGTGATTGAACAATTGAGCAATTTGCATCTGCACATGTGAGGTGTAGATTAATGCAGTTGGAATTGATTGCTTTCTGCTGCAAACAAATGCTTTGATTTTGATTAACAAGACTCATTCAATTGCATTTTATGTCAAATGTTGAGACTTGTATGTAGGGTTTTGCAAAAACATGTTTAAGATTTGCATTTTGTGTAAAAAGAACCATAAATGACTTATAGTTTTGCAAAAATAATGCATTTCTGGTTGCGTAGGTTTTGGTATTGATGTCTTTGACCACAGTTTCATTAACATTGATTTAGCAATCGAGAAAAACTGTAAATGCTAGAGGCAGTGATAGATCCTGACATTGCTGTCCAAACCCTATAAACATGCTGTAACCCGGTCCTCCTTCCACTTTATCGTGTTTGTATTGAATGATGTTAATAAGGGGCTCAACAAATCAACCCTAGGAGAAAACATGTGCAGGGGTTAAAAGGGAGTTGATATGCAAAACTGCGACTGCATAGATCATTAAAATAGACCCCAGTCTGTTATAGAGTAGACTTGCATTGGGTGCTGTAAATGGAGTCCACATGCCTATTTAGACTCACTCCACATGCATTTAGGATTGATGCTGTGTGGTCAAATGCTTAAGAGCAAAGTATCAGTTAGGAGATGCTGGATCTGAGTCCCAGCTCAGCCACCGACTCACTTATTGTGTGACCTTAGAGCACAAGTCAATTGACCCTTTTGAGCATCAGTCACACCCCAGCTGTAAAACTCGGCACACGCAATGGGAACAAGATGTTACATCTCAGTTGGGTGATCCTGGGAAAATAATTATATCGGCTGAGTAAAGACACAATATGAGGTCAACCTCCTGCTGCTTTAGCCTGTGCTGGAATGACTTTGAGAGGTTGCCATACCTGCGCTCCTGGCTTGGTTTGCCCCTGAGGGACTCCTAAAGTAGCTCTGTCCCAGTCCACAGAGGACTGATAGACAGTGGCCAGCTTTGTTTAGCAAATTAATGTTTCCCCCATCCACCCCCTTTCAAGAGATAACAGGGAGTGAATGGTAAATTTATTAGATATTGCAGGTCAGGTCTTATCTAGACTCAGGCACTCTGTCCAGTTGAGAGTGAAAGGAGAGGCTTTCTATTCAGGCTGATAAAGAGCATTGTTAGGCACCTTGCAGCTGTCAGAATTACAAGAGGCAGTTTCTCAAGATGCTCTCTCTCTCTCTCAGCTGGAGCTACTGGTATTCATTATCTGCCATAGGAGTTTTTAAAATGGACCCTTCAAATCTACACCCGATGTTTGTGTTACAGTGTGCAGCCTTAAACTTCAGCAATGCTCCGGGTTCGAAACTCTACTTAACTCTACAATATTTATAACAAATATAAGACGCTTTTATGAATTTACAAGTAAAAATAAACCTGGGGGAATTTAAACGATTTTCAGGTGTATTTGATCATGTTACAGTAGTTACAGTAGTCAGGAATTACATGAACTGTAATTAAAGGTTATGTGAGCTCGGGCCGTGCCCTCTTCAAAGCAGTCAGAGGTGAGTAGAACGCAATTTAAACTAGGATTCTTTAACAGATAAAAGCAAATCTCCAGTTTGCTATGTGTTATGAAAAGGTTGAAAAGGAGACAATCTAACAAGCAGGCTGTCAGTCCTGCCCTGTCTGTTAGTAAGCTTGAATAGACTAACCTAAAGTTCAGGAAGCCACATAAAACAAGGGCCCTAGCTGGGATTACATTACAGTAGTCATGTCAAACAGTAAAACTGAAATCATTTCCTGGTCTTTATTCCCTAGACTATAGCTTAGCTTCAGTAAAGTACTCTCCAATGTCTGTTTACATGTAAAGCGGTGCGATGCCCTTGTGGGCTGGTTGACTATTTGACACATTTATTTAAATACGCTCACTCAATATTGGCACAATATCTGTTTATGTGTTTATTCCTGTTATGTGTCTTATTGCTGCATGTATTACGTCTCCTGTAATGCTTACAGTGTGTTTAGTATATATCTAGTATAGTGTACTGTTTACAATTGCAATAACTAAAAAGGTCGCCAGACATGCAATACATCAGCATAGCATTGGGGACTCCAGTAAAATCTCGCTCAGTCCACATACCTAAGCTAAGCAAACAGAGGCAGTGTTATTTGGCAAAGGAATGGCTGCCCCTCTTGGAATCCCTGCAAGAATCTTCTGCTGGACAGTGTGTGAAAGTGTGTGAGAGAGAGAGAGAGAGACAGAATGAAAGAGATAAATTCCATGGCCTTTTTTTCTGTGGTGCGCGTGTCAATCAGTCTCTTATCTCCCCCCCCCACCCCCCCCCCCCCCCAGCTCGGACTGTCTGACCGTCGCTGTGTAATCACCCCAGGGTGCTGACGAGACCCCCAGTAATTATATTTATACTCTGATAACCCTCTCGCCAGCACGGCCGGGGAGTGCTTACCTTTCCCCAGCAGGACTGCTGAGTGTCAGGACCCTCTTTCTCTAACCACAGCCATTATCAGCCTTAAAATAGCCTGCATCTCCACCAACTAAAGCCATCACTTTCTCCTCTTTCATTGGGGACAGACCCTCATGTGGGTTTGTTCTCCAAACAAGAAAAAAAAATGTTGTACTCCTCAATATGAATGTTTGGGTTTATTACTGCAATCATGACCCTACATGCAACTACATGCTTCTTTTTGTAGAACACATTTGATTGAAGCTTCCTAGTCTTATGTAATGAAAGGAAAGGGATTTGGAGCCCTGGAAAACAGTTCTGTGCACATTTCAAATCTTCAGGAGGCTCCCCCTGCATGTGTGCAGCACAGTATTGCACAATGTACTACCAGTCTGGAAGAAGAGGTACTGTGTGTTCAAATGTAAAGACGACCCCCCTACAGTCTGCTGACCTGTCACCTCACGTATCTGAGAGGAAGAGGACAGCGATGTGAAATCTGGGAGCCCTGCAGTGCTAAACAGTTGATGCAATATCTGCAGGAAGATTGACATGAACTGTCAGTTGTCTATCTTGGAAAACTGATCAATCAAATGCCTGTCATTTAAAGCAATGGGGGTCTGGTTTGATTAAGCAGTGTTGAAGTGTACACAAGCATTGTGTCATTCTTCCTATGGTTCAGTTTGTTTAATTATTTACATAAGGTGAGGTGCTTAATCGCAATATATTGTACATTATAACAAGCAGAGAAACCTGTTCCGAATGATGTTCAAATATATACCAAAATCTTCTAGTTTATTAGTGTCTGCTGCTTTGTATTCAGTATATTATACAACACCTAGACATTTCTCACCCATTACTTTTAATGGGTATCAATTGTTTGATCAATTTCTTTAATAACAGAAGGGTAAATAAATCCTCTTGCCTCTCTACAAGTCTTGCTCAGTTTTTTCAGTCTTTACTACCAAAGACAAGCCCACAAGCAGCTAACAGCAATGCAAGCATGGACAGGATGAATACAAGAACAACTTTTAAAATATCCGAGAAGTCAGTGTAATGACATTTCTGTGGCGTGTTGCTCTTCAATAATGGAACTGTTTAAATAAAGACTGACATTCAGTTATTACTTTGTAAAACAGCTTAAGTACATGTGAGCATGCCCACAGAAGCAAGCTCCTGCAACCTGGGTTGGGTGGATTCATGTTTTTCAATTCCAATTCCATTTCCAGTCCCTTTATCAAATCAATTCCCAATTTCAATTGGAATTGATATTTAAGAGACAATAATTGTTGTGATTGTTCAACTGCTTATGTTTGAAGCCATTTTCAGCCGACTAACAGTGACTTCAATTAAAGTAATTTGTTGCCACTGTGAGAAGCTCATTTTAACAGAATACTGCTAATTGCAATTTTGATTAACAATGTGTTGGAATTGATTAAAAGGGAATGAGAACTGGAATTGGGAATTGATTGTAAAAAGGAATGACAATTGGAATTGAAAAACAGGAATTGACCCGAACCCTGCCTGCAACTAGTGCACTTGCATGTTCACCTTAAACATAACCTAAAGTGTAGTTTTAGAATCAGTAGCCACAGTGCTTTGAAATTACAGTCCAACAGCAATCATCACTGAAGCTATTGTATTGCCCTCGCTTTATTGCACTTTCTCTGAGGTTAACCTGGTGCAGTGTTTCACAAGCACACCCTCTAGACAAGGGGTCTTCAACCCAGGTCCTGGAAAGCCCCAGTCCTGCAGGTTTTCTAGGTGTCTTTACATCATCAATGGCTGAAGATCTGAAACACATGTTAATCTTGACTAATTAAGCCAATAATTGGTTCAATTAAGTAACTGAGAGCTTGGTTGATACGAAAAACCAGAAGATCCTGTAGCTATCCAGGACCAGCGTTGGAGACCCCTGCTGGTGACTTACAGCATCTGCAAGCGGGCTTGGCTCTGTTTGTTTCTTAGATCTCTCCCTAACCTGGAGTATCTTCACAGGAAGCCCACAGCCTGTCATCAGGTTCTACCCCCCCCCAGTGGTGTCCCAGCCACTCCTACACCAACCCATTAAAGACTTATCTAATAATGCGATTCACTTGAACTACATGGGTTAAAAATGGGATGGAATTGGACAAAGTTTAAAAAGAGTAAAAAGATACAGATGGCATTTTAAGAATCACTTGTGTTTTAAGAGTTCAGTTGTTAACGATTGCTGCATTATCATGTATGAGTGACTGATGTGTGGCTTAATTTCTGTACTCGCATTGGTAGGTAGAGTCAATCAGATTTTATGTTTGATTTTTGAGTGACAGTTATATTAACATCTCCTGTGGGACAGTAACAAAGTCAGAACAGCCATCTTTGTGAGTTCTTGAAGAGGGGGATTTAGATAAAATACAATTATCAGTGTAAAAACAACAACACGCTGGCTTTAAGGGTGCAGTAATGCCAGGAGTGACACATTCTGGTCTCTTTGGAGTCCCTGAGCCTAAAAGCAACACAGATTAGCGAACAATCAGGCTTGCCTCTCCCTCCTCTCTGGGGAGACACACACTGTTTGCTCTGAACTTGCAAGAGTTCGAGATAAACAGAAGAAAGACAGTTGCAGGTTGTGTAACTTTCAATCCAGTCAGCATTACAGCCCAGTTCAACCCCGTTATGAAGTCTGTGCCTCCTTTAGGAATCAAAGCAGCTTACACAAGCTACTCCTCTTCAGAATCTTCTTCAGAGGAAAGTAATCTTGATGGAACGATGTCCTTGATAAAATAACTTGTTTTGAGGTTACAGAACTGAATGTTTGCAGCATGCTTCTTCAAACTGCGCTTTGTGATGTTTCTATTTCACTATTCTCTAGGAACTTCAGTTCAATTTTGCTAATAGGATATTGGCGCTCTAGTGGGTCTGTCAGCATCAGCATGCCCCTTTGCTTGCAACCTGATCCTGTGCTCCAGGCTGTTTTCGACAAGGCCAAAGTAATCCTCAGAAAATAAGTTGCCTCTGTTGTGTAACAACATTTAAGCTGCACTAATTATATTGTAACTGCAATTTAAAATAACTGTAATTACATCATAATCAACCACTGTTTAGTTCAAAAGTAACTGCTTTTACAAGCTACTTAAATGGCAGTCTAATTGCACTGCAGGTATTTGTCCCAATTTAATAACCCACTTTTACTGCAGATAAGGGCTGCCTAAAAAAGCCATTAAACAAGTAACACATCACAAGCTGTAAATCCCAATTCTTTAGATGTTTTCTAGCATATTATTTAATTATATACTGATGTAACTATCACTGACACTGTTATCTGCTGTATTATTGAATCATATTTTGTCACACTTGTACTTGCTTGAACCAAAGTCATTGTATTTATCTTGCTCTTAATTGTATTATTACTTGTACTGTGATTCTTGAAATGTATTTGTTTACGACTGTAAGTCGCCCTGGATAAGGGCGTCTGCTAAGAAATAAATAATATTAAAATCAGCACCTTAGAACATTTGATTGTTATTTACGCTTTCATCAAACTTATTTATTTGCCTATTTTAAGAGTTTCTTTTCTGGTAAAATAGTTTTAATAAGTAAATAAATAAATAAGTACATAAAGTATTACTGCACCTATAAACTTTACAACCTCTTACCGTGCTTTACAGAAGTATACAATAGTGCACTTTTTACTGCATTTTGCTGGGGGGTTTAACAGCCATTTATCAACCTTTTAGTAATGGTTTCTCAACCAATAGAAAGGATATGCAAATTGCCTTGGCACATAAATATGACATCAAAGACCCCCTCCAGTGAACTTAGCACTGTTTTAGTTTTGCAGTAGTTCTAAACCAAAAACTCTGCATAAAGAAGACACAGAATGCAAAAACGTTTGCAGTTAATAGATTATTTTGTTTTACCTTTAATGTGTGCCTTTGTCACAGAACAGAGAAATTACAAAGTCAATGCCTTCTCGTTCGTAACACTTACAGAACATCAATACAGCAGATACATATACATTCATAATATATTATTACCACATGATTAGTGTATCTAATTCATTTCAACACTGCCGAATTATCAATGGACAAGCCATGCTTGCGTTTTGATTGAATATTGATTACAGCTATACATGTTTTCTGAGCAAAACTAAATGCAAGGAATGTTAAAATATTTGAAAATAACAACAGCACAATTTTTGTTGTTGTTACGGGCTGTCCTGCAGGTAGGCCTGAAGTAAAGTTTATAAGAGAGGTTGTGTTGCCATAGCAATAGAGTCTGCTAAAACAGCACACAGCTCCGAGTTCATCCAGGCCATGCTTCAGGTTGCCCATTTTCAGATGCAACATGGTATCATTACCAGTTGCATAGCTCACTCTTAAAACTATTTTAAATCCTCTTCAGATGTTTCTGTAGTGTATGAAGCCACTAATTTACACAAAAGGGAACTGCAATTGTGAAACATGGCATTCTTCACAAAACAATAGAAAAAATACTGTCCCTTCAATAAGAGACAGGGCCAAGAGTGGACAATAACGCCCAAACCTGCCAGCCATTTCTCTGACCTGATTAATTACATTGTGTGATGTAATGCATTGATTTATATGTACTTTTGCTATTGTTTAATCAATATTTGAGTGGTTGGAACAGTTTCAGCACCCTCACAAATGCATGCAAAATCCATGGATGCCACTGGTAGATACTGGTGAAGCATCAATAAAAAATAAATAAAAAACAGGAGCACAGCTTTCTTTAGTCATGACAACCAGGATTTCTTTATCAGGAACTATTTGATTCTCATCAGTTGGCTAATCTGAGTATAATATGATCTGCCACTGGCTGACACTTCTGTTGTATTATTATCTATGCAGATGTAATTGCTTGAAGCAGTAGCCCTGTTTAGACAACAATATTTACCCTGTTATCTATGATAAGATAGTGAATCCAGGCTCTTTTGTTATGGGCTGTCCTGTGAATTAGCTGAAGTAAAGGTTATATGAAAGTTTGCTCTAATATACAAACTAATTCACAGTTTACATTTCTGCTTAAGAAAAAATTGCTTGCTTGGGGCTCAGATGATAGCACAGCAAGGTTAGCAATGTTTAGGGAGAATCAGGCTATTTAATCCAGCTACCGGTATATCAGATTGGTTATACTACATAACACTTTAGACAAATGTGTCAGATGAAATAGCGAATTTCGTAGACATCCCAATTTACAGTCAACTCAAGTCTTCTTGCAGGTATATTGTCAAGATGTAACGCAAGTAAACATGGAGCAAGGCCTTTTCACATTTGTGACCTCTATATTGAAGATCTTTTGGTTCTTTTCTACTTTTTATATGTATTATTTTGGGATATGCAGATAGCTCAAGAACAACTCTACAGACTAAAAGGTGGTGCTGCTCCCTGATATTGCTTCCTGTGCCTCAGGTCAATGCAAATCCAACTGTAATCAGACCATGTGACCCACAGCACAGGAAGTGACTGGAAACCAGGAAGCATCAGGAATTCAAATAAAAGCCTCTTAAACCATTAGAAAATCTTCCATTGACTTCTGAAATATTCTCTCATCTTACCATTTCTGAATCATGTACTACATACTGCTTGCTGCAATATGACATTAAATATATGTCAATGAGAAATGTCAACACTCTTTAAATGGAATTTCAATAAGCATACCCTATTGCTATTATACTCATAACCCTTACCATTCTAACCCAGTCAATGTATTACCAATGAATGATTCACTTCTAAAATGGTTTCTAATGTTTCCTCTAGTCTATGAACTGCCTCCTTGTATTGCCTGTAGTTTCTCCTAACAGTGCTGGCCATGAAGTCACATGGGTTGAGTTGCCGTTTGGTTTTAGTATGGTGGTTTTAGAGTGCCTATTTACTTAAGGGTAATATCCTGCGGTTTATTAAATGTATTATTAAATCGAACAAATAAAATTAAAAAACCCTGCTTTCACCTGAACAGGAGTACCATTTTTCGATGTCTCTAAAAAGGATCTTCAACGTAAATGCTAATTAATGGTAATAGTCTTTTACTGGGTTGTTTACTATAGGTATCTGACCCCTTTTAATTACCGTGCCGTGGAAATGGAACATTAACCAGAAAGTTACATGACTGATGTAGGTGAAGCAGTAATATATATATTTTAATTCAGCTCAGTCATGTAAATTCTCAGCTGGTAAAGTGCCAGGTTGAATTAAGCCCTGGTTTCTAGGAGCAGCCCTGGCAAGGTCAGTGAGGGGTCAGAGTGTAAGGGGACACCTCAATGGGACAGTGTCTTGATCCCTAAGACTCCCTGATAAAATGTTCCAGTGGTAAGCTCTGCTCCCAGCTTAGCTTGCTGGCCTTTGAAGATGATCAGGGATAATGGCTTGTAAGGCACATCAGCCCTGTATCACTTCACAGGTGGATTCATTCCTTATCCCACCTCAGCACCCGTCCTGCTGTGTAGTTTATTTTTAGTGTAGCTGAGCAGCACCAGCCTCCACATGCCCATGCAGACATGACTCCCATCCCAGCTAAAGCAAGATGCTTTCCATGATATACAACTGCAAATACCCATAAGATATCCAGTAGGACTAAAAAGTTGCTTAGTTATACAGAGGTAGTCAGTGCCTTTTGGGCTTTTGGAATACAATTGGGTAAATTACCCAACACTATGTTCTCGTTCATAAGCATCAGAATACGGCACACATCTTCTCAGCTACTTCCAGTTCTTGGTGGACCTGCTGAGTGTCGTGATGCTATGGGGATTACCTCTTCTGAATCAGGTCAATAATAAACCATTTTACAGATAACCAGAAGAAAAAAGAAGTTGACCGCACACAAAGAAATCCTAGAAAGTCTTTATTATCTGCATCAGAACAGTAAACGATAACGTTTCAACCCTTCGTCTTCGTGCTTTTCTAGTGCTATCTGAATTGAGATATTGAGTTAGTTATTGACAAAGGATTCACAAGCAACTCTCTCTTCTAATTCCCCACCCGTCTCCCTGTTTCTCAGATAAGCGCCACACTTTTGGGTAGAGCCCTCGCTGTCAATGGCTCTGTTAAGTATTTTCACCATTTCAGTAGAGGCTAAAGAAAAATCCCTTGCTGCTTTAATTATTTTGAGGCCTAAATGAGAGCCCTTTGTTCTGCCCTCCTCTGCCTAATCCCTCTGCAGTCTTGTTCACCTCTGGCATGGGAGGCTGTCTCCTTGACCACAGAACAATGGAGTTTAAAACCAGGCCATGAATTCACAGATTAGCAGGCTTTAAAGTGATGTACACCCTGGCTTTCCCCACCTCCCGTCCTCCCCAGAGCTCTTTGATCTCACATCCAGAGAGGGCTGCCGCTGGACCGGTGGGGCCGCACAGAGGCTCTTCAGAACCAAGAGCAGTCTGGTTACCATGTTGATTCAATATTGAGAAGGCTGCAGCGAGTGCTCCTTCAGTTCAAACACGAGGAGAGACGCAGGAGTTCTGAGAAAGGATCAGCAGTTAGCAAAGTATAGCAAAGTGCAGCACAGCATAATGAAAGCACAGATGTGCTTGAATGAATGAAAGGAAAAGCATGGTAAATAAACATGGTGAACCTGCTAAATTACTGGGCAAACATATGGAGATAAACTTTAGTAAAGAGTGGACGCCTCATAGGAGAAACCAGTCCTCTACATCTTGGGCATGATGTATCGGATTCTTTACATCACATAGCTCTTAACCGGAGGAAGAAGCAGCTCTTAAGGTAATATGGAAATATGTTCTAATGAAAGAACATGCAATTCTCAAATTTTATTTTAAAAACAGCTGTGTAAACGGCAATCAATTACTCGTGGATGCGTTGTTGAACACGAAACGGAATACTATCTCAGTATGCATCTACAATGGTTTCCCTGAAGGATTACATCTAAAAAGTGTGTTGAATTGAAATCTTCTGTGGCTGGATATTATTTTAAGGTTGCAAGTTAATGTTATGTGCTCCACACAGGGACCAAACAACCATGAAAAATAATCCACTAGCACATTTAATTCTGGGTGTAGGGGGAGACAGCATTCACTGCTCAGTATTACTTAGCGCACAACACAGCACTATTCAGGTAATGAGAAGACGAAATAGTAACGAGAGGATAACTAGATTAAATTGATAAAAATTAAGGATCAGTAGGTAGCACTTCCTAGAGAGAGCTAGTGAGCACCAGTTCAACTTACCATGTAAAACAACCCCTTAAGTCTTATTTTCCTCAGGTTGAAACCAGTGGCGGAGGAATAGCCGGTGCAGCCAGTGCAGTAGCACAGGGGCCCGCGCACTTAGGGGGCCCCAGCAAGCAAACTCAAAAGTTGAAATCATTAGATAATCAATGTATTAATTTTCAGGGCAATCCACCTCGGTGATTATTCATTTAATCATCTGTTTATTCACTCATTCATTCATTCTATGGGGCCCGGCGTGTTCTCCTTTCTGCAGTTCTGACAGGGTCTCAGGACTCGATGCAAAATTTAAATACGTCACACAGGTGCAACACGGTCAACTGTACACCACAGGAGAGAGTGACTGAAGACAGCTTGAAACCCATTTGCGATTGTACGCCACATACAATCTGATTTATTTTGTGATTTCCAATAGTGTATTTTAAATTGTAAATATATGCCTCCAAAACACAAACGTGGAGTACAAAAGTATAAATTGACGGGGGCCCACAAGAAACCTGCACCTGGGCCAATTTTTCTGTTCCTCCGCCACTGGTTGAGACGCAGGGTTTCTGGTTACCTGTAAAATATTGTATTATTTACCTGGTTCAGAACAGGTAATCCCCAGCCCACTAGGATTATTGTCAGTGCCTTAGATCACAATCAGGAGACAATGGTTTTTGTGTATGGTAAAGGGAAGGGGAGGGGGTGGATTAAAATGGTCACTTTTCAGCCACAGTCCCCACTTGTTTAGACTTGTGTTAATTAGATTTCTGCCCTGCTAGAATAACTGACCACAAACACTGGGGTTCATATCAGACCACAGGTATTTAATTGACAGCTGCCAGTCCTTCAGCTGCTGCTTATTCTACCTAGAACTAGAAATTCACTCCCTGTGCAACAGGTATTAGGATGAGCCCCTAATACTTGCAGCGCAGGGAGTGGAGCTATATTGTGATGGCAAGTAAACAAACTTTACCAGAGTCAAAGTGAAAATAAAATCAAGGACAAGGGGCATTGGAGAAAGTTGTTATCCTAAAAAGAAGGATGAAAATGTTGTCTTGGTTACTGTACGCATTTCTTCAGATGTTTCCTGCAACACATGATCATTCCCACTATGTAGGACACACCCAGCATCCACCATGAGAGGCGTTTCCTCATGTGTGCTGGGTTGAAGAAAGAAAGAAAACTCAAGGCCTCACTTTATCAGTCTTCTTTTTTATACTGGACCTAATTACCATTTCTGATACTTGGGAAAGTTAGATAAATAATCCCATACATGACCTCCCCCCTTTTCTCTGTGCAGCAGAGCAGCTCATTAAAAATGATGTACAACCCGGGATGAACTACATTTAAAGCAAACACTTAATTTTGTGCCAGGGAACTTCAGCTGATGAGAGAGAGAGAGAGAGAGAGAGAGAGAGGAGAGAGAGAGAGAGAGAGAGAGAGAGAGAGAGAGAGAGAGAGAGAGAGAGAGAGAGAGAGGCTCTTTCAAGTGCCCTGCGCTCTGTAACTCAATATGAAATGCTTTAATTAAGCTGGGGAATTTTCGTCTGAATAAATCTTTGTGGCGATGTAGTGTCATTGCTGGTGGCTGATCACACATTATTTTGTTTTCCATGGGACAAAAAAAAAAAAACCAGTTTCTTTAAATCATTCAGACACATACCTTGCTGTCTGACAGCCTCTGAACTTCCACAGACTTGTCGCAGTGAGGTCAGTGCTGTTATCACATTCCATGGTTGTCCTCGTCCCATAGGAAAAGATAGAAATCAGAATGGAATGCTTTGCTGCTCCGAATGCCTGGCAATACAGCATGGATCTCTAACTCATTGTTATTTACGTTAATAATGAAATCTGTGGTGAACGCATATTCATGCAATGCAGTTTGTATTGTACAGTAAATTGCCTGGGGATCTTAGGAGGTTAAGGAAACTAGAAATGTGTGTGCTCTGAACAATACCAAAGCACTTTAATAACACAGCTTAGAGTACTGCCCCTCACTATACATACTCCATACTTACTGATTTACAAAGTTGCATTCAACTATCTCAATTGCAGAGTGGATGATTATTAACACTCCTACAGAAAATATAGTATTGGAAGTGGAAGATATTTCTTGATTTGAGTTTCTGTATTTGTTTCTTTATAGAATTTTTTTTATAGAAATATACTATAACAAACCTAGAGCAGTCTGCTGTTCGTTAACTGGACCTACAACATGTAGAAGCAACAACCTATCTTGTATAGTACTTCCTATCCACATTAGATACATGTGTGGCTGCGCTTTGCATGAGTTAGAAACAGACGAGAGATTGGTAAAGTACAAACCCAGCTGGAATTCAGATGGAATTAATATGACTGTGTGGACATTACTTTAAAATGTTCCCACTAAATCTCCCATGAACTACTTCTTACCCAGAAATGATCTAATCTGTGTCTGGATTAAATCAAAACTATGGCAGCGCCATAGCTAATATAATGTAGCTATGGCTGCGCCATAAACTGAATGAGTTCAGAGCAGATATAGCAAGAGCTGATGGTTCAGTTTGATAACAACTCACCACTTTCGTAACAAGCCCCAACAATGTAGTTCTAAGGAAAGGAGCAACCCAAGCACACTGCCTCGGGGGATCCTGGCAAAGACAGCAATTAGTGCTAATTGTGATGGGGGGGGGGGGGGGGGGATATATCTCAAGAGCAACATACAACTAATTATATTTGAACCTCCTTTAGCATTACTCGAGCTGCACTCTCACTGTGATCAGGCTGGTATAATCTGTAGTTACAGTGATTGAACTATATTTTCAATACAGTTCATCCCACACATGCACGGTGATGACGCACCAGATAGAGAATTGCAGGATAAAGAGCTAGCACACTGGTTAGGATACTAATAGGGGCCCCCGTGTATCACAAGTGTTTTCAACCAAGAATGTTAAGCCTCATCGTGCCGTCCAACACTGAAGCCTATTAATACAATTTACGACACCCCACCCTAATTACATACACTGTCCTTGGGGATCCAGACAAGTCTGTTTGCTATTACCAGGCGAAGGGGGTTTTAGTGGCACTTCAAGTGAAGCGAGCCAAGGTGTAGTGATCAAATCAGATGGGTTATATCAGCTCCTTAATTAAGAGTTTAGTCGCAATATAGTAACACCAGTGAACCCCAGCGGGATGGAGAGCATACAAGTAAAGCAGATTTATGAACTTTAGGGTGAAGTGATTTAGCACGTTGAGTCACTCCACCTACACACCAGGCTCTTTCTGAAGAACAAGTTAAATCTATATTTTTATGTGTCCTGGTGGTTCGGTTTTTGGCTATTACTAAAGCATCCAATTGTCGTTCATTTGCAATGAAACAAGTATGTGGAAAATGTGTCAGTATATAAAATTAGACTATTATGAACTCATAAGAAAGTCGTATGTAACATCTATCACAAGGCACAGTATGTGAAACTCATATTATATATGCATGGCATTGTACACTATCTGCACATTCTCATTTTCCTATTGGAACTTGTATTTGACTGTGGCTTAATTGCACTGCAACTGTAGTTGCAAAATACTACTTAAAGGTTTGAAGAAACAGCAAAGAAATTCACGAAGGCAAGAAACACACCATTGTATACAACAGTCAGAATTCCAGTTTGTTACATTTGTTAAAACTGCCCATTGGTTCAGAAGATGGAACACCATTGCATAACAGCAGCTGCAACGAGAAAATGAATGACACAATATCTACAGAAGATGAGTCATTCAGAAGCGGCTCCTTCAATATTAATTCAAATACGTTTGCTGCAATCTTTTGAAAGTGATAGAGATACGTTTTGTGCCTTTCTTGCTTTTATTCAAGTCTCCCTTTGGTTTTGATCCCAATCTGGCAGGTAAAAGCATTATATCCAACCCTTACTCCACAGGTTTCTCTCCCATCCTTGAACATGCTTTCTGGGGTAGCTGCCAGAGCTGGTCAGTGCTGCTTGGAGGTCTTCTTGGTTTTACAGGTCTATCCCAGGGGGTGAACCCCATAGCCTTTAGAATAACATATCCACACGGCAGCTTTTGTAGCTGATAACTAAGGAATAATACCTGACACAGAGGGAATTATTTGACAGTAATAAACCGAGTCATGGCAACGTCTTGTATCTTCTGCAATGGAGGGTTTTACTGATATTTTATGGAAGTGCATTTTATTTAAGCTTTGTTTTATTGTGATCCATTTTAGGTTTCGCGGAGGGAAGGTCCTTTGTGCTCTTTGAGGTGGGGTATTACTTGCAGCTTCTGGTTAAGTTATCAGGCAGGCAGCTACTGATATATCACGTATAATAATGGCTATGAAAAGGAAAATATGGATTTTAGATTTGTATTTAAGATTCCTTCTGGGTTTTGACTCAATACTTGTACTTGCCAAAATATTCAGATTTCTTTGTACTTACCTCGTGAATGTAGGTCCTTTAATAAATGCCCATTTATCTAATCTATAATCATCTATTATGAGATGTTTAAAATGTTTTTTTCACAGGGACATGTATTGGTATTACCAATTAGGCAGGAGTCAGTGATTCTCTTATGCTCTGATGCCATGCAGCCAACTAAATCCGAACCTTCAGTTCATTAGACCCCAGCTGAGCTGAGAAGTGCCACCCTCCCTCAGTGACATTAACTTAGGCTAAATTGAAAAGTTACATCAAAGACACGTGATGAGTGCAGTACCTAACCCAAACAAACAAACTGTCACACTGACCCGGCTATTAACAGTGGGTAACCAAGTCTCTGTCATAGCCGTGGTACACAAGCAGGCTAAGAAGTCTGTGAGAAAGGCAGACAGCACAACACACTGTACAAATAAATGGGAAGACTGGGGAGGCGTGGAATACCTAACTTTTTGAACTGCGGATGTGTATAGACCTCTGAAAGGAAAAGGGGAGGGATCAACACGTTTACAGTGCTTTTAATTATATTTTATTATTGTCATATTTTTGTTTAAGATTCAAAAATAAAGAGGAAAGTACTTCACCCATTTCCCTGAGGGGAGTTTGCACAGAGAACAGGCAGTTTGTTTAGTTGGGAGAGGAAAGATGTCAGGGCAAATCAGATTAAAACTGACAAACTTTTTTTTTCCAGATTTAACTTAAATCTTGTATTTTTTTCCACAGATTTATAAATGTTGTGAAAATAAATATTTTTTTAAATGTGTACAATCAGATATCATTTATAAATCTTAAAATATTTAGCAAATTTTCAACATTTAAATGCTAAATCTTTATTTTAAAAATAAATATATATAGTTTCTTAAATCTCTTCTTTGCCTTAAACTTACACACTGGACGGCTAAGCCTTTTACCAGTCACAAACACTTTTACACACAATTTCAACCAAAACACTATGGTTCACACAAATTCTTTCTTTCTTTCTTTCTTTCTTTCTTTCTTTCTTTCTTTCTTTCTTTCTTTCTTTCTCTTACCAGCTCCCTGGTGATCTCTCTCTTAATGGAGCTTCAAGCTCTCTTTTTATATGATATGGCTGTTCCCATGTTTTGGGCACTATATTAATACTTGCTTGGCCTTGTGGAATATTTTGTTTTGATTATTCATTGGTTGTTGGGATCTTCAATGGGGCAGCTGTGTAAGGCCTAAGAACTCAAATTGACCTTCCCTACTGGGGTCATAGTGAATTAGTGTAAGTTACCACAGGGCCTCCTGGTTCAGTGCTTTACTCTGAAGGGCTGCACTTGCCTTCAGAGCTAGAAAATGTTTCTCCTCCCAAGTACCCATCCTTGATAAATGGATCTCTTGGTCTGCCCCATCCTATCACCTACAGTCTGCTGAACTAAACTAATCTAAACTAAACTAAACTAAACTAAACTTTACCTCTCCAAGTGGCCTGTGTTTTTATTTCTTTCATCAGCACCAGGGACGCTCTTTATTAGGCATTCCAGCCCAGCGGGGGTCCAGGCTTTTTCCATGCAGGCCGACAGCAGGAGTGAAGCCCGGAGAGTGACAGTTACTGGCAACCTGACAAGATGAGTAAACAGCAGCCGTCTATCAATCCTCACTGACCTTGGGTTAGGGTGTGTCTGTGTGAGAGGGGGTCTTTAACAACACCGCTTCAAGTGAGCGCTCAGAACCTAAATATGTTGTCAAATGTATTTGTTTATTTATTTTAAGGGATCTACAGGGGGGTTAGATTGCAGTGTGATCCAAGGGCAGGAGTGTCATGGAGGTTGGGATTCCACCACTATCACTGTAATCAATCTTTTAATTAGGATTTTATTGGGGTCATCTTTTCTGGAAGAATTCTGTATTGGGAAATGCCTGTACTGGTGTCTTTGTGTAGCACTGAATTGTGTGATCTTGTAATTGATAGAAGTGGAATTGAATTATAGAGACATAATAAGTGTTGTGATTGTTCAACTGCTTTCATTTGCAGCCCATTTAATTGACTAACAGGGACTTCAATTTAAGTCATTTGTTGCCACTGTGAGAAGCTTGTTTTAACAGAATGCAGCTAATTGCAATTTTGATCAATGATGTGTTGGAACTGATTAAAAGGGAAATTGAATTGGAATTGGAAATTGATTTTTAAAAACCTTTGATTTTGACCCAACCTTGTTCATAACACGTGGAATGTGTAATAACCCAGCAATCCTAATTGCATATCATCCCTTACAATCAATTTCTGTTAAAGACAGTGCAGTAAATTAAAGGTAAACCCCATATTTCACAAGAGGGTAAGTTGAGTGGAACATACTGAATAAAACAAGATAATTCTGTGTCTTGTTATCAAACACAAGGGTGAAAATTCCTATTCTGTTTGCACCAGTGCAACGCACCCCCACCCGCCCTCAAGGAGAAATAAAATTGCAGAGTTAATGTAATGGTTCTGAAGTGTGCTTCATGTGTTTGTGCTAGCTGTTTAACTCCTTGCAGAAAGCACTGGGTGGACACACAATGAAAATCAACTTGCCAAGACAGTAGGTACTGTAGCAGTTCAGGTCACAGCCCTATCATGAAAGTTGCTACACTGCTGGTTTACATGTGCAATCGGGTGTGTGGGGCAATCATGTAGTACTTCTTTAACAAAAACAAGATGTACTACCGTATATAATAGGTATTTTCTGGAGGAGGGGTTGCAAGTGAGCTGCTGTGTGCTCTCATTCGCATGCATGGCTATCTTGTGATCTGGAGCACCCATTAACTGCTCCTCCGTTAGGTACACACAGCCCTATCAGTGCCACCTCGATCCGGAGATTGACTTGTCACGCTGAGGATTGTGGTGGCTGACAGCTCAAGGTATTAGACCTCAGTTAAGCCTCCGTCTCTCTCCTGGTTTACAGAAGGCATCAGCTCAGCTTTGCGAGGGACCGGCTATAGGGCTGCAATGTTGTAGATATCAGAGCATTAAAGGCAATTAAAAGGGCTATTGGTGAGAGATGAGAGGATCAGGGAGAGTAAACTGATCTCCTTAGTATCACAGTGGATAAGCGCTGCAGGGGTGTATCTAGGAGGTTAGGAGAGCTGCACATTTCTCAATGTTCATTTCCACTACTTTCTCAATAAAACATCTAGACACGGTCCATGAAGTTTGTGAGCTTCTTTATACATCTCTGCCAACACACATCAATCTGAACCTAAACGAACAGCTATTCTGTTCTCGTCCTGTAGGAGTAGCTGCAGCCTAACTAATTAGTCTTTTTTTTTTTTTTTTTATACTGTGGGACGCAATGAGATAAGGGTAAAGACCATCAAACCCATTTCACTCAGAACTTTTGGCAATCCTAAAATATGATGTGAAACAATTAATCAGAATTTCAGACTACAGTCTGATAACAGCAAGAAACAGCACATTGCCTCTTTCCCACTGAAATCGCTTGGCTTTGAGACCTGCCCTTACTGGTTCAATTCCCTGTCTCTGCTGGTTCTCTATAAGAAACTTGCTTTTGCCTAGACCTGCTTTGGATTCACATTACAATGATCTAAAACACTGTTTACATGACTTAAATCTGGCCTTTCGTATACATTTTACAGACATACATATACTGTTAGAGATGTGCCAGTTTCCATAATTTTGGCACCCAAAGCAGGATCTTATTTAAATAATCTAAATATTGGTGATATTAAATCCTTCCACATTTGGGTTAGAATAGTATGGAAATGGAAAAACAAATGTCAACTCAAGTAAATGAAAAAGGGGAATTGTGATTCTCAGCTGTGCTGATTACTAGTTGTTGGGAGGAAGTGTATTTGTGTTTTAACACACAGACATGAATTAAGCGATGATGACAGAACGCTTGATTCCCACGATTGTTACTGCTGTCAGAGTGGCAGGGTTGGCCCCTTCACATTTGAACTGCTTGCATCTTATAAAGAGCCATTACTCACCTCCCTGACCGGAGCAAGATGGCGGGGAGACGATAGGACCAGATGAATCATCCCTTGGAATGTGCCGTCAGAACCTCTCCGCTCACTCCTGCCCTGTCTGTTTTCTTATTTTCGTTTTACTTTGACAAAGAATCGGTTCACACACCCACCAGGATCAATGGAAATAAGACGGCTCAACAGGTGCTTTGTAAATAGGGAACGGAAAAAGGTGCACACAAACAAGAACACGTGATAAATTACAAATCGCTGGAGTAAGCAAACGACGGAGTCTCGACAAAGGCATTAGGTATCACTTGCCATATCACATTCCTGTAAGCACTCAAACAGAGGCGCTCATGAAAGGTGTCTGGGGCTTTTAGAAGCTCTCAACTCTTTCTTTCTTTTTTGTTTCTTCTGCTTTTCAAACTAACAGGTCAGGAGACAGGCTTTGTTAGAGCTTTTTCTGCTGAGAACAAAAACCCAGCAACTTTAACATACTTGACAAGGCACAATTAAAGTAGCATTAAGGTTTGGCTGTCCTTCATCAGATTTATGCCTGAGTTGTTTCAATTGCAACATTTACTAATTGTAGCATTTTTAAATAACACAAATGATGCCTGGCCAAAAAGGTTGTCAAATTGTATCAATAATTTTGTTTTAGTACCACTGAACCACTGAAATAATAACAGGGGGTGAGTCATGCAACGCAGACTTGTGTCCTGGCTGTGTGAAGTCGTCGGTCTTCGCTTGGGATTCCGAAGGGAGCGTTGCATTGGCTCTGGTCCTCCCATGGGTTAGGGAGGCAAAACCAGCAGGGACTGTTTCTCCTCATCGCGCTACAGTGAACCCTGCTGGCCAGGCACCCACGGGGCTTATAAAGCAGACACCTGCAGGACTGGCCTTTGTCCTCCAGAGGCCGGTAGCTTGCTTACATCCGCTCTTGAGTTCCTGGGTGTAAAAGAGGAAGCTAGCTCGTCGTGGTATCAGAGGATGCCCACTGAACCTTCAGTTCTCCTGAGCTGTGTTGGGGAATTACTGCGGTGTGGGGATACACTCCGGTGAGGGGAAAAAAATGATGGACATTCCAAATTGGGGAGAAAATCGGGGGTAAAATATTTGGGCACACTAAATTTAAAGCAAAACAATATATTATTATTATTATTATTATTATTATTATTATTATTATTATTATTATTATTATTATTATTATTATTATTAATATTACGCCCTAAGATCATTAATTCTTTTTAAACTTCAGTTCTGGAGACCAGGAGCAGGAGTATAAACACCTAAGTTTACTGATAACACATTAAAAAAAGGAAGTACTGGTGATGGCCTTTGCCTTGTTCATTGTAGGCAGGGGTCCAAATGACAATAACCACTACAACAGTGTTGCCACTAATTGACACCTTAGTTAGAGGTTTTACAGAGAGGCAGGTGCGACTGGAGTACTTTGTTCTCACCTTCTGGAAACAGGGGTGTCTTTAGGTCTTGGTTGGCAGATTGATTTTGCTCCACAACTGTTCTCTTGATGCCCATTATATTCTCGAGTGCTGTTAGCCCATGAGCATCTAATTCACCACACATGAATCATATAAATAAATAAAGATTTTTCAAACTTCCACAAGTAGGCCCTAGAGCCTCAGGCTCAAGTTGCTTGCTTCTTCCCAGAGACGTGCAAGCACACGGGTATGTGTACTGACCTGGGGCTGTTAACAAGATGTTGTGTCAGAGGTGTTAAGTTGGCTGTCCCCAGGGGCTGAAGAGTGATTTCCTGACCTATTGTGCGCTCTCTCTACCTCCAGTCCAACCTGTTCATCACTAGGTAAACTGACCCTTATGCAAAACAATGGTAGTTAAACTGCAATGACTGTGTAGTAAATTGGTCCAAACAACATTACAGAAGTGTAGTCAGACTGCTGTTTAAGTGTACTGTAATTGCAGGAAGAATGTTATTATAGTGCAGCTGAATGGCAGGAACATGTTACAGATAAACAGATAAATTGGTTTTCACATACGGGAAAGAATAACACTCATTTAGAACAGAGATTCATTCTACTCAGTTTAAATATTCTCGTCATGTACTGGAATGTATAGTGCCACTTATGACAGCGACCTTACCTTTATTGTCAAAAACACTGCAAATCAATTAGAGAATGTCTGAACTTGGCTAGATGTGGAATATCTGTCATTAAACATTTTAAAATACATTACAATCTCCCCAATTTCCCTTTTTATATCAATTGCCCCAGCCAACAAATTTCTCTACTTGACTATTATATTTGCAATTACTGATGTGCAGTAGAACATATTCCTCTGAACGTAATTTATGAATTATTTCTGAACTACAGAACTCACTGTACACACATGTATTCCTCAAGTGTGTAGATGTGAGCGCCCCTCCCATGTATGTGATCTAACTGCAGAGATGAGACTCTAAATGGACTCTGTACATTGCTCCTGGTTTAGCTGTCCACATAACACATGTGTGAATGCACTTTAACAATGTTCTACGTGTAGCAGTTGTTAATAAATCCCAGTTATTTTCCATCCAGGACCACCCATGCCTACAAATGGATTATTTAGTTCCTTTCCTTCCGAACTGAAGTTAGTCCTTGTGATAAACAGCTAGGATATCAAGACAGGCAGAACCCTCATTGCATTACTACAATGAGTTTGTGACCCTGTTGGTTCAAAGAGCCTTAAAGCAATAAAGCGATTTCTGAAAAACAAGGAATAACGAAAATGACTCTCAGGTTGCGAGCGAACAAAAAGAGAGACCCGTTTGACAGCAAATGAATTTCCCCACTTGACAATGGGAACCTGATCCACAGCCCACCTGAAACATTACAATTCTAGCCCTATCCACAGCAGAGTGTGTTTATCTGTTCAGACATAGCTGTTGAAACCTGCTTGCTTCATTAGCTCGTTTGTTTTTGTTGTTTCTTTTTCAATCCAGTCCTGTAACAGTAATGCTGTGACATTCTCATCCCGTATTGGATGACACTGCATGGACATGGCTTCTGCCAGCTGATTCCACAGTGAGTGGAGAGCTTTCTGGTACAGCCCCAGTTCATATACTGTGTACAGAGCGTGAACCAACCTCCGTTCCAATACTCTTCTAAGACTTGTTGGAAGTGTATAATCATTTCTAATAATGGCTACCATTTGTATTTAAATGAATGGATAAATACTCGTGTCTATACTGTACGTGAGATGTTTAGCTCATCTCATTATTGAATCTATATCATATTCATTCATTAATGTCTCAGAATAAACAGCATACTCATGGAGTGCTGTGTTTATTTTACTCATGCGGGTGGCAACGACCCACTTTCCCCTACAATACTCTATAAACATGCATGGAGTATCCTTTACTAATTAATAAATACCTGACAGTCCTATTTATTTTATGAAAGCGCCGTTCACATGGGTTCATTGGCCTTGCTCTGCAAACCTGCATCAAACAAATCCAATAACTTCTCTGAGATTTAGAACGCTTGCTTGCGCTTCACCATTCTTTGACTATGCTTTACTGTACTTTGTTACTGGTTTAGTGTGGTATTCAGAGGTACATTTTTTATAAGGTAAAGAGAATTGAAATATAGAGATCTGGACTAAAGAAGAAAGCTTCAGGTCGCTCACCCCAATTTGTATTGGGGCCCCATATCAGTAAACAGCAGTCTGTCTGCTTCTGGGGTAGATTAAACCAATTACCTGCCTCTGTGTGTTTTTTTTATTTGGCACCACCTGCCACCACCCAGTGCTTGTTACAGTATATTGACCCAGGTATTCTTTAAGACATTAAGTGGTGAGCAAAGCCTTTACAAAATTGAAAGCAATGTATTCCAATACACAGCTAATCAAGGGCGTCTGCAATAAACAGCAATCTGGTGCACAATAGGAGTGACACATGGCTGACTCGGCTTCCAAATACGATCAAATTGCAGTGCTAAGGATATTTCTAGACATTAATACAATGCAAATACATGTATTTGTATTCTATACTGGCTGTTTTGTATCTTGTGTTAACCTGGGCTAATGTTTTGAGACTCGATACTGTGTTACTGTATGTACATCTTTGGGAGCAGCTGAAAAGCGTATGTGTGTGTGTGTGTGTGTGTTAAACCCACCAATTATCATCAATTCAAAACTTAAAGCATAAAAGTGTTTTTTTTACACAGGTAAGCCTGTCTATAAAAACATTAGAGCTGAGATATTACCTTGACAACTCTGTAGGTCAAAAGGTCAGGGGTTATTGCATTTTTTGTTTTTGAGAAAGTGTTGCAACTTGTCTCTAAGTGTCAAAGTAATGCAGCGTCTTACTCATATGAAAGGAAAAGCAGGGCGGACTATGCAATCACTGACCACAGAGGAGAACAAAACAAGGGGGTAAATGAAAGAATGTTGTTTCTGGAGCTCTTTGAAAGGGAATCCACAAGATGCTGGGAAATGGCAGGTATTGTTATTAAAAAAAAGAAAAAAATGTCTGAAGAGTTACAGGTAGTTGTGAATTGTCCCCATTTGTTCAATCTTTAGGTCCAGTACACAAAAAAAGAGAATGTGTGCATTTGTGTGTGTGTGGCGGGGAGGGGTTTAAAAACTTCAAACACTCCTTCTGCAAAGTACTTACTTTAGAGACTGAAAAAGTAAAGGCCTGGCTCAAAACCTACATATATATATATATATATATATATATATATATATATATATATATATATATATATATATATATATATATCCATATATCTATATATCTATATATATACACACACACACACACATCCTGGCTGCTATTCACAACATGTGCAGGTGTTTTGCAGCCTATTTATTTAATAATTCACAAATCCTGAGGTAGTCCCAGGCATCTTACTAACACTGCTAAACCAGTAGCTAAGAATTCTAGACCCAATTAAGAGCTTTAAATGCGACACATCACCTAAATCAATAGAACTACATTTTGGAAATTAATTGGCAATCAAATAGCAGACAGGTGATGACTGCATTGCTTTAACTGGCAAAGACTGCATAGGCCACTGCAGCACCACCACCTTTCCAGCCAGCATGGTGTGTACCTCTAGCGCCCTCTAATGTTGCAATGTATATTTCTTCCTCTTCTTTCCTGTTCCTCGTGATCTTGGTTCTTGAAAGACAGCCTCACGCACCCTTTCTAATGCTAATTCAAACAAAATTTGAATGCACTTTGGAGTATATTCAATTGATCCTAATGGTGACAGATCCCATGCATTGTACATATTTTAGCAAACATAAAAACACCAAAGAGATCCAGATGTGGTTCCTAAATAAAACAGGATCATTTAACCTAATTTGTATCTTTTGAAACAAACCATCAGCACAGTGATCCTGGAACTAATAATAATAAAAAAAAAAAAAAAAAAAAAAACCCCACAATTTTACATTTATTTTTGACAAAACAGTTTAATACAATACAACCTTTAATACAATCCCATAAAATCATTTGTATGATAATAAAGTCAACTCAAAATCAAGTTATTCAAACCAATGAGGGCGGTCAGAAAGTCACTAGTGCTCAGTTGTAATGTCATGTGCTTTATATCATCATTGTCACAAATGTCCTTATCTTTCTCAGAAGTTCTCATTCATGCAGAGCTTGCAAATCCTTCAAGTTGCAGGTTTCTTGGAACCTGCTCTGTGCCATTATGGACTTTTAATCAAGTATAATGGATTTTTTAAAGGACAAAACCCCTGACACTTGAATCGGTCAGCAATCTGAACTGTAAATACATCCACAGTCACATACCCCCACCCCCTCCCTGGTTAAACTACTTCACACCGCGCTGGTAACCAGGGACAAGATCAGAGATCAAGCGAGGGTCGTTAAAGACATTTACAAGTGAACAGTAAAGTAGTAGAGCCAGAGGTGTGAGATTCGACAGCTAGGTGCCGGATCAGCAATGCACGGAGGTGTGGCTGCTTCACTGGGGGACACTCTACAGCTTACAGGGCTCAAATAAAGGCATTTTATTTTATTTTATTTTATTTTATTTTATTGAGCCAATCAGTCACCATGCTAAGTAGCATCTACAGCTGGGGTCTTTTGAAATGGATGTGGTGGGAAGCAGCTGTTTGGATGTTTACCCCTGGGAAGAGGTCTAGAAGTCCGAACTAATGAAAGCTTCATTAGAAAGGGGGCTGGATGTGTGGGTCGTAGAAGGAGGGTGGGAGAATTCAGAAGGCTGGGTGACAGGTAGTTGTTAAGACCATTAAGCCCCAGGTTTAATGCAATGGAGGATTACTATCCCCATGCGTAGAACAATGCACAACAACAATCCTCAGATTTTTACAAGTGTTTCTAAATGGAGAATTTTAAAACATTAAATCTCCCAGGATACCTGACTCATCAGAATGCCTTCTAAATAAGTAAATGAAAGGAAATAAGGCTAAAAATAGGGTTTTAAAATGAGGCTTGAAATAGTTTTGGAGGTATAAACCCCCATCTCTCCGAACAGTGTTAGGTTTAGGTGCAAGCGTAAGATATATTCAATAAATGCTCACCACCCCAGCCCGGGACAATCTCATTATTCTCCAGCTGGCGCCTTGTGTGGCCGAGGTATTAGGAGGTTATGTAGTTTTCTGCTCCAGCTTCACACATTGAGTTCTGCAACTTTTCCATGAGTACCACGAAACCACAAGACGAAATGGGAAACTGCAAAGGCGCGCTCACACCAGACGCGACGCGCATGCCGTCTCCTCGCACGTCGCTTTGTGTTGCCGCTGACCCCTGTTCACACCGAAGACAGCAAGGGGGAAAGTAAGCGGGTGGTCTGTTGTGACACCTGGATGTTTTGAATTCAGGCTTGTCTTTTCATTCTATATATTGCCTGATCAAGGTAATATAAAAAAAAGAATGCTGAGTTCAGCGCTAATGTATGGATATATTGAAACCTTATTATGAGCCTCTCAGAAACCAGACTGTGGAGACCTTCTCATCCTCACAGACCTGTCAAGAGACAAGAACACACAGACTCAATACAGACAGTGCGGGGATGAGAATTAAACACTGAAACTACATCTTAATTCTCAAAGACCTGTCAAGAGACAAAAACACACATACGCACACTTCATCTTGCCAATTCAGACAAGCAAAGAGTGAGTACTACTACTACTACTAACACTAGCTAGCATTCTCAAAGAGCTGTCAAGTTACAAGAACACACACACACACACACACACATACACACACACACACACACACACACAACCAGAGCAATCTAGAAGGCACAGCAAGCGGATGGATGAGTAATGTTAACTGTAACTGCTCGATATTCTCACAGAGTAGTGTCATAAGCTCACTGATATTTTATACAAGTCCAGATAAAACAAAATGATTACACACAAACACAATAGCTTTTTAATGTATTAAAAGTAGATTGGATATGCCATAAAACATCCCTTTACACCATGTTTTCACCATGGTAGATAGACTTGTTTTGTATTTATTTATTTATTTATTTATTACAAATAGGTTTAAAAAGTAAGTGTTGCTAAGACTAGAGGCTGGGGCAAATATGGCTGTTTTGTGTTTGAATATTCTTAAAACACGAAACTTTAAGAGTTTTCGTTTTAATTATAAAACCCGATATATCAAGTCAAGAAACATTCTAGGAAGGAAGCTTAAACCATGTACCCAAACAATTACAAAACCAAGGTAGACAAACAGCGTACAGAAAAATGCGTGTTATTTTTGTCAGCTTTCAGTTAATACATTAAGAGTCATAGTGCAGTTTCACTATAAATTGGTTCACACTTGAATTGACAGACTTGAGGCCGCTGGTTACACTGCAGTATTCCAGTTCTGTTTGGCAGATTACATCACCTACTACTGCAGTAAGATACCTCTCCATATGAGCAAATTCACGTGAGATAAACGGTCATTATAGTAGTCTGCATAAATAGAATATTGTCACAGATGGATTAGGCTATCAAGAGATCCCAACAAGGATAGCAGTGGTCTGAAAGTTCATGCCTGAACACATAGGGCTTTGGCGCCCCCTGGAGGATTGTTTACAACACACATTTCAATGTGCTGTACTGTATTTTGAAAATGAATTATGCAAAATGCAATGATGTTCAAAACAAAGTAATAGATGTTTTGCCATCTAGTGAAAATAGAAACAAATAATATTTTTTCCCCCCAGGTGTAAATGCTGAGTTGCACTTCTTACAAATAGAATCCCAGTAATGACCAGTACTGGTGTATGCTGGTTTTCAGCTGGTTGTGCTGGTTAGGAGATTTGGTGCTGGTTGAGGGGCTAGTTAAGATGGTCCAGATATAAGCCTATTTAAAATCCATTTACTGTACATTTCTAAGTCAACGGTTTCTACACTCCTAAGTGATTGTATTCCCTGTAAACGCTGGGGTTTCTACAGTATAACTTGTACTAGGTCATGTTTGTTCTAATTGGAACTGGCCACCAGTTGCTTGGATTCCCACAGGTAGAGTGGTTCTATAAAAGGATTTGGATAAAGTGGGTTTGAAAACCTTATTGAAAGAACTTATAGGTTTTTGTGAAGCATGCAAATCAATATTTCACAGCATTCCGAAGCCTTTTCTGGTCACTGCATATCAAACCCTCGAAACTAATAAAATGGCCATTTACAAAGTTAGTTGTTTAATTTATACGTGCATAATGGGTCCAACCACAAAATATCCCGCACGTCCGAATTTCCTTTTCAAAAACTCTTTTGAAATCCCCTCCCTAAAACAAATATGAATTGTGAGTGGACTAATTATTATTACAATGATGACAGTTTTGACATGATTTCCCGTAAACGTCTCGGACTAGATGATTCCTTAAAAACAAGATACTTTGATGAGTTATTAAATATATTCATTAGTTATTGCAGTGTGCCAACGATTGTCAAGAGATTCAGCGCTGCGACTTGGGGGGCGTTATTAGAAAAAAACGTTAAACCTTCATCTATTAAAACGTTTTGGATCGAGATTGCAAAAGAAAGTAAGTTTAAAGACCTACCTTCCACGGTATAAATCCGCGGGGGGCTTTCCAGAAGGGCGGTGCATATATATTTTCTCTTAGCCAAGTAGAATTTCTTGACTGATGAAGAAAGTGAAAGCGTTAGTAGTTTCGTTTACATTAGATCGCCAAAATTGTAAGATTTGTTGAATTTATTTCATACTTTCACTTTCGGTATGAGATGATGGGAACTAAAACCATATTGTTGTGTCGATTTGTCTTGATGTTATACGATATGTATTGCTTTATTACATGGTTTGCAATATATTTACAGTGCATTGGTAAGTTTACAAACATTTTCAAACATGATTGGTTGCACTTGATGTTAGTGCCCAAAGGACTGGCATTATTTACCAGCATTTGTTTGCTATGCACAATGTAGCTAAATTCTTCGGTTTGTAGGAGAAACATGGACCATGGTTAATTTGCGCTGTAATATTAATACCTTCATAATTAAAGACTATGTAATATTGTCAATTGTGCAATTAATTATAAAATTAAGCTCCTGTAATTATAATTGTGAACAACTTAATACGTTTATAGGGTCAATATTGTTAGAGTTTTGAGTGCATATGATGATAGCTACATTGCATGTACAGGTGTTATTTTTGTGGTACGCATTAAAAAGTGATACACTGTGTACTGCGCTTGACAGGGCATGCATTTTGGCTCAGAAAACAATGTACTTACTGAGTTTGACACTTAAATTTATTTTTAATGTTTAACTGATTCTGAATTATATATATATATATATAATTAAAAATTACGATGTACCACTTTCTGGTACACTAACTAGTTAAAAAGGTTAGTGCACAACTATAAGCTGGTCACAGTTGAAATATTTTACGTTTCAACCATTTTAATTAGTTTTAGCATAAGAATGTATACAAACTTTTAAGCATCAAGATTTAAACAATACTTGTAAGTTACAACTCTTTTTTTCCATAAATTGTCACATTAAAAATTGTGCAATTAAAAAGAAAGAAAGAAAAAAAAGCTTTGTTTTTCAGTTAGCGGCAGTACCTGGTGCTTACAAGACACTGACCTGACAATGACTTGATTGCAATGCAATATCCAGCGTTTCATGTTTCTGAGTGGGACAATAATCCCGCTTCTGTCTTCTTTCCTGTAGATAGAACACAGCGGCTCTTGAAGATGAATCCAACACAGTCTGACAGCCTCGTCCTCAAGGAAGGACCACCAACGGATAAAGGTATTTTGTAAGAAGATACTAACAAATACAACACTTTTCATAGGACAAACTATAAAATGAACAGTATGCAAAGACAGCCCAAGCTTAATACAATGTAAACAGGGCCTGCAATGGAAAAGAGTTGTGGAGGACTGGGATAACGCCTTTAAAAAGCTGTTGGACATAGTGATTTACACAGAAAACCCTTTGAGAGTCCTTGCACAGTTCTAATGTAGCACATGTGCAATAGCTGTCAACATGGCCTAACCAGGAGGGAATGGAATCTGACTGATCAAAGCATGAAATAACCGGGAGCACAGTAGCAGCTGTATTTTATTTTCTGCCTTTTCTTTTATTTTCTTTGCATTATATGTTGTTTCTAAATACACCCTGGTGAAGGAAACAACACAAGGTTGCACTTTACAGTTCAAACCTTCAGAGTAGAATATAGGCCTGATTAACCGGTTAAAGTCATTTTAAAACATGGGGATTTGTGTTTTATATGCAGAGCCCTTGCAGAGGAACACACCTGAGCAGGATGCATTGGGATATTTTTAGTAAGTAATCCACATAAACTGTGATCATTCCCTTATAGTAAAGGCAGAAATTATATTGTTTTTGTCATATTTGAAAGCGTTTCCTCTACATTCATTTTCAATGAGATTAGGAGTGAAGAATAACGTTTTACCAGGCTGCCAGGTTCCTGGAGAATCAATATTGCCCATAGAGATAGAGTCTCGCATTAACAGTGAAATAATATCAATAATAAAAAAAGTTATAATAAAAAATAAATCAGTATCCTGCTGTTAGACAAAAGAGAAAACAATACGTCCACATTGCAGGACCATCACAAAGTTCAAGGCATGTAAAGGGGTTGGACATAAAACCCAGCGAACTGTTTTCTGTTTCAGACATTCTTTAAATGGCAGAGAAGAAACTGAAGAGCAGGTGGAGTGCAGCGTTGGTGAGGCCAAGTGTCCAATCACCACAGAGAGTGACAGAGATGTTACCGCAGCCCTGCTGCCCTCAGGGGGATCTCAGAGCCACCCCTATGCTGGAAGGGTGTCCGTTAGAGAAACCAACCAACAAGAGGAACAAGAGCCCTGCGTGGAGCAAGGGTCTAGTGACTACGGACAGCCAGCGAGGAATGAGCCCTGCGTGGAGCAAGGGTCTAGTGACTACAGAGAGCCATCGAGGAATGTTTACAACAAACTCTTCAGCAGCCTTCTCCCCTCCTCCTCGGCACATCCTTGAAACCTGGGAACCAGTGCCAGCGAAGACCTTCCACATTTCAATATTCCCAAACCTGATATCCATCTTTCCCAAAGCTGGGATTCACCTTCCATCAAATCCAGTTTACCTTCGCTTCTCAAAAACGCGGAAGACAGTGATGGTGAATTGGAGAATTACCAGCAGTGCCACGAGCCAGGATTAGTGGATTCAATGTTTCAAACGACAAGCTTGAGCAGCCAGTTTGAGCCGATTGGTGTGACACCTTCTGCTCTTTATGTGCGAGAATATGAGGACCCAGCTAATGTTTCCAAGATGGGTACAGGTGAACGTGAATTCCTTGAGGAAAATACTTACAAGAACCAGAAAATCAGCCAGTGCTATGATTCTGATGTTAACAAAGAGGAAGAGCCTGTAGAACAACCAAAAGAACTGGAGTCAAATGATTCTATGACAGACAACGGAAAAGATACGGCCACTTCAGTTCTCAGCCAGGAGACACTTCCAGACATCCCTGAACTAGAAACCACAGCAATTGAAGAAGTTGTGTCTCATACAAGTAAACTCTGCCGACACCAAAGGGAATATTTAACAGCTGATCTACATCCAGTCAACACAGATCAAGATGATGGGGGATATGAAGAGCAGCCTCCAGACATCGTTGAGCTGAGCTTAAGTATTTCAAACCAGTGCATGGGCCGCGGTGGTGGCAGTGATGAAGATTCACAGGCTGGTGAAAAAGCACATCAGGGAGTTGCAGAAGAAGGAAGCAGTGAAGCAGAGGAGGAAGCTGCAGAAGCCCCAAAGATTGAGGGTGAAAGCAATGAGAACGTAGCCCCCAGGGCTGACCAAGACGGGCCCCCCTTGCTCCAAGACATTGGAGGCAGAAAGACAGCATGGCACTCGGAACATGGAGTTAGAGAGAGCCAAAGGTTGTCCTCTTCTGAGCCCTTCATCAGGCAATCAGTTGAAGATGTTTACGGGCGAATCATCAGGAAGTGTGGGGGTCTTTTCTTGGATACGTTGAGTGGAGTTTACCTGGCGACCTATTCAAAGGACCAGTGCCAGTTCTACCTGCTGGATTCTGGACTGATTCTGTCTGGGGCAAGGGGGGAGAACCGGTCTGACAAAGTCCTGGTCACAATGGTAAGTTTTGGGTTGTTTCTTGAATTAGTTTTAATATTGGTTATGTGTTTTAAATATATGCTTAAGGCATATTTGACTTTTGGTCACAAGCATGAGGGTGCTATAAAACTGTAAGATTGTATTGTATGAATGCAATAACACTGACTGGGCATTCAGATATGGTCCAGTGTTCATACGCCTAGGGCTGTTATTCGGAACAAGGCAAAGCCAGGCCAAGTGAATCAGGCAAAATGGTTCCAAACGTTCCAGGCCGTGCTGGTACGGTGATATATTTGCACAAGTTGGAACGCTTGTTAGCAATTGCTCCCTCTGTTCTTGCCCTTTTATAATGTATTTTATTTGTAGAGCACATACCTTGTACAACCAAAAATGATCAAGATTATATAAAAAAAAAATGTTGATTCGATCTCCAGTTATCTATTTTAAAATGTACTGCGGGATATTAGAGGTGGCCAGGAATTTCATGACAAATTACCATAAGAGAATTCACATTATTTATTGGTATCCAAAGTGTGTGAAATGCAGCTGTTATCCTAACCCAGGTGCTCAATACCACATATGTATTTGTTTCAGAGAGACAACATGAAATTAGCCCTAACTTCAACAAGGTGCAGCGACTATGAATACCCGATATATTTCATCAAACAACTGGATGATAACTGGTTCAGAGCCATTGACAAGCTTACGCAAGAAGTGATGTTAGTGAAAAGGGTAAGTCGTAACAATGACAATGCATTTCACAGTGATAACTTGGCTTAATGATGCGGCTATTCTATTCTTACCCTTTCCACACTCTTGTGTGACACTTCTGCTGCTTAGAATCAGAGGATAAATAAGGTTTTAACAATGCCTTCACCATTGTGCGTTACACTTAGTTTTACTTTATTATGGTTGAATTTTGATGCTACAGAAGATTTAACTACATTTAAAACAAAAAACTACCATAAAAAAACTGGGTGTTCAATCATTTTAGTGACTCACTGTGACTACAAGTTCAAATAGACAACAAATGAAATAGACTTTCCCATTACTTTTAAGAGACTAGAATTCTACAAGCAGATTCTCAACACAATTTTTCACTGTTGAGTCCTGCATCATTGCCTAACCTGGCCAGCCTTTAGGAAATGCTGTTTGAAAGAGGGAATCAGGATTAGCTGTGACCATCACAGCAGCCCCTGTGCACTTCAGTTTAATGGCATCACAAATGCACATTGTAACCCTAAACTGAATGATGTTACACTACAGTTACAGTGTTCAGCATTTTATTATGTTGTTAAACTGTAGCTTTTTAGTGAAAGTAATGGATCCCATCTACTGCACATGTTCTGCTGCTGCATTGTTTAGTAAAAGGGGACCAAACACAATGCCAAGTTTGAATATGCTTTATCTGAGCTATTACAGTTGCAGTTCTGAGGTTGGGCAGATTTATCTATTCCATCTCACTCTACTACAAAATTAAGGCTTTTTTTTATCTTCTAGAACCAAGCTATAAAACTAATCACTGCCATGAATTTAAAAATAATTGTGCCGAAGCACCAACTGATCTCCGCTTTCTTATTTAACTTTATTGGTTCTATTCATCTTTTTTCCTCCCTGCATGCACACCGAGACCCCTAAACTGTAATTTCATAATCATGATAAATTAATATTCCTACTTCTTTCCTTACAGAACATTTTCTTTTTTTACAATTTGCGATGCTGGCCGAGTTATTACTATAATTACTTGTGTAAAATATTTACTCATGAATATTAAAGACAGTCATTAGCATGCTAACGCAGTGTCATACTGGTTTTATTTGCCTCATTATTTTGTCGATCCACTGGAGCCCTGTTGGCTGTAAAGGGAGCAGTGGCTTCAGACTCCAGTGTGAACTATCTGGTGATTTACATCCTGCTCTTGTGCTGTTATTAAAGGCAGACGGGAAAAGGTGCAGTAGGCAAGAAGATGCATTTTACTTTTAATTTAAAAAGAGTCACGTTAATGAGCCACCCAGTGTTAGTCTCATGCTCAGAGTAAAGAAACTAGAGCCAGACTGAGTTTAAAGCAATGTTATTTTGTAGCTAATTATGCAGCTAATGGAAGTGCAAAATGTCTAAGATTTGTGGAATTATTTTGTTAGCTGTAATTACTTTAAGGGGTCAACGTAGCCCATTTAACTAATTTAACCTGCTGTGGAACGGCCCCATCACTGCTCTACATGCCTATTGTTTTCTATTTCATTCTTTCATAGGTTTTAGTGACTTCTAATTGGAGAAAAACCCTGGAGAACTTCCTGTTCCTCCAGTCCCGCCCCTTCAATCTACTTCGTTATGCCGTTGTGTACGACAGGAAGGGATTCATCTACTATATCATGCAGGTTCGGGACATTAAAGGTGCAGTTGCATGTGACAAGTGATCAGCTGCAGTATATAAGACCTGGAGCAGTTAGTTGTTAGGTAGTTTGCAGTCAGATAGGTAGAAACTAAGTTTCATCCAAGTTTTAAAGGAGCATGATATTTGGTGCCTATTTAGCATCTTTTCTCCAGACTTCAACTACAACCAGGAGATGTTAATTAATACAGACCATAACCTAAACACAATAGTGAACAAGTTGTATAGACAACTAGAACATTGCGCAGGAATATGGAGGCTGTGGTCAAACCCGATCTAACAATGTAAATTGAGTTGTGCAGATTAAAGCTAGTGTTATTGTTCGTTATTAACAGCGGGGATGCAAAACAGAAAATACTTTTGTATTTGTTTTCTCAACAGATTGCTATCCCACAAAGGGGTTTTTAAATTCTGTTTTATTTAAATCATATCTTGTGTTTTTTTTCTGATTAAAGGAAAACATACGTTGTTGTATTATTATGACAATCGTCCTCACACAATTAAAAAAAAATATGAGTACGATGTTCTAAAACCTGATTTGTTAAAAAGCAGAGTTTGGTTATCACAAAGCTATTACAAAAGCGCTGTGTACTGTTTGAATCGGGTTTGTGATTTATTGGCAGTGGAGGTTTACAGACATGAATATATTGTATATTACATATTTCTCTTGTCTCCAAAGTCTCCAAGGTTATGAAAATGTATTTCTCTCTCCTTCAGACTGGAATGCAGCTTACAGATAGCTCCTTGAACAGAAATGATGTCTTTAAGCAGAGCCTGCAGTTCCTCACGTTCTGTAAGGAATACCACCAGCAGCCTGCTCCGTACATCCCAGGCATGTCACCATCTCCGAAGTTAAAACAGTTTGTTAATAATAATCCTTTATTCACTGTCCTTTACCTGTTGTCTTACACTGAGCGAAATGAGTAAAGGATTGCAATTCCTGGTGAAAATATGTAAGCTAAAATGCCAAAGAACAAAGACTTTTATTTTTCACACAGATTTACTGTATGTAATTGATCTTGTCTGCAGGGTGTGTACTTTGACCCCACGACCCTTGGAAATATGGAGGACGTGTGTTCGTTTAAAAAGACCCTGAGAGAGGCTGTCAGAGGAGTTTTTCAGGTAACGTACACAGCTTCTCTTTTTAACCCTTTCATGCATGGAGACCTCACATGGGGACGCATAACAACAAAAAAAACTCTCTTCTAGCTTTTATATGGGGACATATGGAAGACACAAATGCATGATAGCCTCATTTCTTCCCCATATAAAGCAATGGAAAAAAAAGAAATAATTTCAATGTATGTTCATTATGTATGTACATGTATATCGTATTCTACATGTGCGTTTCTAGTACAGTATGGTATAAGAATTTCAAGAATTTCAGTGATAAAGCACCCTGAGGTATAGCTTCTTTGTAATGCCTTTCAGGACCCTGCGCTGGAGGAGTGTGTCTGTGAGCGGGTGAGGAGGAGTGTGGAGGGGGAGGAGGTGGACTGGGGGCAGGACTGCAGTCCAGCAGGCTTCAGGGACTAGAGGCTGACCTCTCCAACCACTGTGCAACAGGACAATCACGCACCTAGGAAAGCTTTAACAAATGAAAGAAGCCGTGAACTCTGAAACTGGGTGCTGTGCTTTCCTCTTGGGCAACGTATACCCTTAGAAAAAAATACTATATACTTAAGCAGTATTCTTACCATGGGCTGCAGTGAAACCCCACACAGCATTGTGTGGCATTCAGAATGAGGGGTTAATGTGAACAGGCAGTCCATTGCTACTGTAACAATAGCAGAACATTCTACCTATTTTATTGGCTATAGTGATGTTCTTAATTCTGCTCAGTTTATAAGGGATATATAGGGTTGCTGTTTATTTTGCTTTTGACCAGCAGGTGGAGCTATATATAGAGAGAGAGAGGCTGGAGCATTACTGTCAGTCCTGGGCCCTGGCAGTAAACCTCAAAAAGACCAATATAATGATTTTTCAAAAAAAGGCCAGATCACAGGGAAACAGATATCACTTTACACTCGGCAACACCACCCTAGAGCACACCACCAGCTACACTTACCTGGGTCTGACCATCAGTGCGTCAGGCAGTTTTAACCTGGCAGTGAATGCACTAAAAGCAAAAGCACTCAGAGCTTGTTATGCCATCAAAAGAAGATTCTATAAAATCAATATACCTGTCAAAATCTGGATAAAATTAATTGACAGTGTTAGCCAGCCCATTGCGCTGTATGGTAGTGAGGTATGGGGTCCACTCAGTCAACAAGACTACACTAAATGGGACAAACACCCAATCGAAACCCTGCATGCTGAACTATACAAGAATACACTGCAGGTGCAAAGAAATACACCAAACCACGCATGCAGGGCAGAATTAGGCCGATACCCAGCTCTTATTAATATAAAGAAAAGAGCACTCAAATTCTGGTTGCACCTTGAAAAAAGTGAATCTGACTCACTCCAGTACAAGGCCCTCCAGACCCAAGATCTCAGCCCTGAAAAGAGTCCCTTATGCCAGCTGGCTTTGAAGCTCATCACACTGACCCCCTTCAATACTAACTCCAACCAGCTTCAGGTCAGCACTGCTTACCAGCCCCCAATCAGAGTAAACCAAATTATAAAACAAACCAAAAACTCCTATCTGGAACACTGGGACACAGAAATAAAATCCCAAAATAAACTTGATTGCTATTGGGCCCTAAAAAGAAACTACAGCCTAGCAGAGTATCTCTCCACTGTCAGAGATACGAAGCAGAGACAAATCCTGACCAAGTACAGGCTCAGTGACCACAGCCTGGCCATAGAGACAGGCAGACACAGGCAGACCTGGCTGCCCAAAGAAGATCGGCTCTGTGGTCACTGCGAGACAGGAGAGGTGGAAACTGAGATGCACTTTCTCCTACACTGTATAAAATACAGCCATATCAGAGAGTCATTCTTCAATAAAATACAACAAAAACATCCTGTTTTCATACAAATGGCAGACTCGGAGAAACTTACTGTCCTCCTAGGGGAGGAACACACAGCTCCACTGGCTGCCAAATATGTAGCCACCTGCCACAACCTGAGGGGCACGCAGTGACACGGCACAATTTAACAATTTAATAGTTTCAATATTATTATTTCAATATTTATTTTAATTTCTGTATTATTATTATTATTATTATTATAATAAGGCATGCTAGTGAGTTTGGATTAGGTGGCCCATTCACTGCATTCTTGATTCAAGTCATGTTTCACAAGCTATGCTGTAGTATTGTTACTTGGGAAGGTCAATGGGCTTGTTGTTGAGAGCCTCAGTGCCAGTAAAACTCTGTGTCTCCAATGTCCCTGTCACAGGACCCAAGATAACTGGGTAAAGATGGAAATATAATTCAATAAAAATTACTGTCAACCCATCCATGATTAATAACTCCGCCGTCTGTGCCTGCCTTCTGTGCTCCCCTATAGGTCAGATATTACCAGAATATACAATATTTTTGTAAAATGATAATTAAATGAGACAGCATAGCAAAATGACCTAACTTTAATTTTCTTGGTCAAATTCAAAGTGTTTGATTCAGTTCAGTTTTGCTCAATGGTTATGCCTTTTTCAGTTTCAATATCAATTTCCCCCCCTTTTTCTTCAACTATTTCTAAACGACTAGTCAGAATTTACTCTACAGCCCCCAGCTTATGTATATCCCCATCGTAATAAAATGATATTAAAATCCAGTATGGCATTAGAACATAAGAACGTTTACAAATGAGAGGAGGCCATTCAGCCCATCTTGCTCGTTTGGTCGTTAGTAGCATAATTAATTATTATTGCATCTATCTATACATGTTAAGAGAGCTAGGCAGCTGTTAAAGAAAGACTCATTTTACATTGATGTATCTATCTATTGTATCTACATGTAGTGGCACATACACAAATCTAAATGCTATGAACATTCATTATAGACACCTTACTCCACAGAAATGTATGATCTATTTGCTGGTAGCTGTACTGTATTCTTTCCATTCTATAAATACCTTCTTCAGCAATGACTCACGTAGACTGCTGTCAGTGCCTCTAGCCTTGGCTCCTCCAGTATTGAATTGATTTATGGCTGGTCCAGCTTGCACTGACCTTGTACTTGGTCTCAAGCATTATAAATAATGGCAGGTCAGCAGCGTTGGGAATGTGGTGAACTCAGGGAGGAGCCGGCACACACTGTTTCAAAAACAACCTCCTCCATCCTCCAATGGACCTCCGCTCGCAATTTCAGAAAAGACATCTTAGGGGAAAAAAAGGACTTGATGCTGCAATTGCTGCAGCAGTGTTAGCTTTAATTTTATGCCTAATTTCTCTCTGTATCTAAGCTCTGTGCCACTCTCAAGAACACAGCTCTGTCTGTGTAAGATACAACTAATTTCTAATAATAAACAGGGAACTGAGTGTTCCAATACCCTGTACAGATTGCATTGAGATACTGGGTTGCTGGACAGCTCGTGCTAATATAATGAACTTCTAAATAATACCCTGACATGGTGACACTGCGATCCTTAGACAAGGAGATTTTACATTTGTAATGAAGGGGTTTCCCAATACTGTTCCGTGTTCATTCAAAAGCATGTGTCCAGCTTGCTTTGTGTTCTATTAAACAAGTACAGATACAAGGCTATGCTGGGAGATGTTCTTGTATATACTGAGCGATTAAAGAGCGACTAAGAGCGATTTAAAAAAACAAAAAAAAAACACATAACAAGTGCTCTGGCTTCTCTCTTTCGTACCACATCACAGATCATTATTATTCTGTTACCGGTCTGACAACGTGGGCAATAATCCTGACTCTATCAGTGCACTAGAGCAGACAGTTTTTAAATAGCTTTTAACAGACTGTAAAGTTCTAAGTGTAAAAAGTAGTCAGGATGCTAACAATTAAAAGAAAAATGACAGGTACATTATTTAAACAGTTGTAGCAACACATGGGGATGTGTAACACTATATTTTACAGAACCCTGCTACTTACTGTAAGTATCACTATTGCTGGACAAATCACATCGCGTCCAGTATGAATAGGCCTAAGAATTAAGGAGTAAGATCCTGGGATCAGATTCTAGCTTAACCCTCTGGATCATTGTGGGTCTCTGGACCGAGGCATTTGACCTCCATACAGCTTTGTTCCACCCCAGCAGAAACAGGCTGGTACAATACAAGCAAAGAAAATGGAAATTATATGTTGCATTGTAGTTTGGCTGTCATGCAGGACCGATTTGTTTATCCTGTTTGGTAGTACAGATGTCTGCCCGTCTACTTCATGTTATACAGTGCTGTACATGAAAAGACATCGCTGGAAGTGCTATGGTGCTGCAATTGAAAATAAAGAAGCACTAGCAGTATATATTACCTATAACTAGAGCAGGCTGTTTAGTCAGAGAGTGATCTCAGCAAAGCCATGGCTTATGGTAAGCAGTATTTCATGTGTCGCTGGTGCTTAACCCTGGGACCTTTTCAAAATGACTGGGAAACTGAAATCCTTTAATATACAGTACAGCACCCTCCTCCTTGGGCGCTGTGGGGATCAAGAGGTAATACACTTGCCTCTAGGGCCGGACTGCCAGTCACAAGGTCAAAAACAGCACTGACTTACCCTTTACCTGCTCCATCTTCCAGCAATCTAGCACTGGATGTGGAGGAATTGTACTGTACAGGCATCCCATGCATTTACTACAGGACCAGCACCCAGCATGGTGTATGATATCCATGACACACTACAGCACCAGCTCTCGAGCATGCTCTAATACTATGTGGGGTTGATGTACAGTTAATAGCTATCTGTTCCTGCTTACTGTTCTAGCATCAATTCCAGGTGGAACACCAGATACAAAACCAATGTCTTGCTACCTTTGAGGACTTTACTGTGTTCTATACACTTGCTTCTCTGTCAATCAGTCAGTCTGTGTACTTGCTTGTGTATGATATCTATCTCTGTTTTCTCCCGTCTGTGTGCCTATTTATCTGCTTAACCGTATGGGGCGGTATTTATCTCTGTCGGCATGATCTGTCTATCCTCCATCAATCCTTGAATGTGTAAAAACAGCTCGTATTAGACATATTCCATCAGCCATCCAGACTGCTTTTTAATAGACAGAACAGACATCAGAGAGAGAGAGAGAGAGAGAGAGAGAGAGATAGGAAGAGTAAAGAGAGAGAGAAAAAGAGAGTGCCTTTGGCTCTTCAGACACAATTAGTGCAGCTTGTGTAGCTGTTTCCAAGCTCCTTTCCCTTTCTCTCCTTTGCCTTAATTGGAAGCCAGAGAGACCAGCTGAAATCGCATTAACAGGGGCCCCGCCAGAGAAAGCCATCCATCTTTTTTTATTACAGCGTAATGGGGCTGCTTGGGAACTGAGATTCGATTTGTCACCGGCCTCGTTCACTGATAACGGGCATTTGTCATCACTTTCTCCCTGTGTTAATGTCATCATCTCGGGCTGACAGCTGGCCTCGTCGAGGGAGCGTCAGCGACAGAGCACATCCGTCAACATAATATTTCCGCGGCCAAGGGGACCGGCACGGCAATAAGCGCACATTAAAGCACTTATGAGGAGGAAATCTGTTGTCATTAATTAAAATGTTAGTGTGTGCATGCGTCTGTTTGTGCAAGAGCGTGTGAGAGTCTGTCTGCAGGATTGTGTTGATGGGGGCGCAAGACGAGCCTGGGTGGTGTGTTTTACTTTCTACACCCCTTCCTGTTTCAATATACATGTACTGTTACCTCGGTGGAAAAAGGCTTGGAAGCCCAATTAAAAATACTGAGCTGGAGAAAAAACAAATGGGCTCACTTGTTTTAACTAAAATGATATTTCAAATAAAGAATAATGCAGGAAGCCAGTAACTCAGGCACTCAGGCAATGCAGCAGTGTGGTGCTTTAGCTTTCTTTTGGGATTACCATTAGACTTTAGTACTGGTCTTTGTTTTCAGGTAATCTTCACATCACTCAATATTCAATTCACCATGGGTCATATGGGCAATGAATTGTATACCTCTTGATGCTTCTGAATTAACTTCTCAATATGACCACTATTCCATTCCAGGGGAGCCACTGCAGTAACCTGCTATAGTCAATGGAGTCAGCCCAATAAGAACTCTTTCTGTATGGAATAGTATATAACTACTGCAGAGCACTGTAACCTGACAGGTAGAGACCCCAAACACTGCTCCACAAGATCATCGGCTTATCTATGTTTGTGACAGAGCCCACAGTGGACGGTATCCATACACATTATATATATTATGATAGAGTAACCTCAAGTCATCAACTCATCTCTCTCTCTGCTTAGAGAAAGTCGCAGCGGTGGGTCAATAAGATAGCTGAGTCTGCAACTGCTGATTGAGCAGGGAAGGCTGACTAGCCCTGACCCGCTGAAAGGCATTAATTCCCTCAAGAGTGGCAATTCACAGTGAAATATTTACTGCCATCAGCACTGTGCCCTAATTAGCACAGGCTCTCTACAGACTGGGGCTGGGTTAAACTTGCATTACAGTTCTGTGGCACTGTGGCTAATCAATGGGAGTGTGCAGGTAGAGGAGGGGATGATCATACTGTTTAACTAGGTACCTGCTGATGTTCCCAACAGCATCAGAGCCTTCTTTGGTTTAATAAGCTCATAATACACCCTTTTTTATATCTGTAAAATGACTGCAGTTGCTACATTATATTGAGCATTACTTCAGTTACAACAGTGATCTAACTATATTGCTTTCAGCCGTATATTTTTTTTATGTGATCCATACACTGTCCTGTCCCCTCTACGATCTCCAATAGTAGCATGCTGGTTCGTCTCAATTGAAAGACATGAACTACTGGAATCTCTACTCTTCATGCCATTAATACAATATGAAATGATCTCGAGTTGTGCACAGTCATGAACTGTTGTCCCAATTCAGCGCTCTTTCTGAAATGGACAAATGGGTTCTTTGGTTTGCCCAAGCCCCTCACATAGATTATTAATAGATGAGGCCGTCACCAGTAAGCACCAAGGGAAGGATTTCCCTGCTGTACACTGACACACTGTCCCCTTTCTTGCCATTAGAACCTGGGTTTAGAATTCCCCAGAATATTTAAAATATAAAAACATAATCTCTGTAACAAAGCCCAGATGAATGTGTTTAATAATGTTTCATGTTAGGGGGGCTATGTTCTTCTAGCAGTGTGTATAGACACATCGTTGTATTTTGTTTGTTGTCCCAAAAAAACAGTTTAATAAAAAATGTTCCTTTAAAGCTGAACAAGCAAGAAAGCGCTCTATAGTCCTGGAAATGAGCGGTGATACACTCCCATGGTGTTGACCAGACGCCCCCACTCTCATTACTGTTCCCTGGGCAGGTGATTGGCTCATTGCTAGCTAAAGCTCTGCTCAGACAGTGACCTTGGAATCTTTGGGAAAAAAAAATATCTATAGATATGATTTCCCCAGCAATCTTTCTTCCTGTACCGAGAAAGGCAGGCGGTTGACAACATTTATCTATCCTGCTCTCAGTCGGAGGGCTTTTTAGCAAGGCAGGCACAGATGGAGCAGACGGCCTAAGGGGTACGAAACAACCTAGTTTACTTACCATCCACTGCGTTGAACAATCTGATTATCCTGTACTGAAATACCTAATGCTAGATTACTGCCACCCCCTCCCTCCCCACAGCTAAACAGTAAAGGGCCTATAGCTTGAAAAAACAGCTCTGGCTTTCAGCAGTCCCCACACAGGGGCTCATAACGCCTGTACTCTGGTAATGGAGACCATAATTAACAGTAAATTAAGATCATACAAATGAAGAGAATGCTGAGCATGACAACACCGACGTATTGGGACAGACAGGCAAATGTGATTCATGCTTCTTAATTTACGAGGAGAATATATACAGCCACGGGGAGGGTGGGGGGGGGGGGGGGGCTTTTGTTGCTTTTAAAAGAGTCAGGCTCTATTTTCTTTCTGCTGCTGTTGTATTTAAATACGTCAAGGCTATTAAACTCAACTGTCCGTATAATAGGACATGGACTGCATGGATAAGCTGGAAGAAGCAGCTTGCTGTCATAATAAACTCCATTATGCTGTTTGTTTGTACACAACCTTGGGGATGCTGCAAGTGTCATGAAATTCCATATCTATCATGAAATATTTGAACTACATTGTGGATGTGCGTGTCATACAGAATCATACGAATAAGATGGAGTGAAAAACCTGAAATAGCAATTTAGACAACAGCTAATAACAGATATCAGGTTTAAAGAGCACTGAAAGCAAGAGAGAACAAATGGGTCTTGAGAGTTGATTTGAAGCGAGCGACTGTGGGAGCATCACACACTAAAGCTGGGAGAGAGTTCCAGAGAGTCGGGGCCATGAAGCTAAAAGAGCGCTCTCCGGGTGTGGTGCACTTTTGCTTGGGGATGACAAGCAAGCCAGAGTCCGAGGACCTCAGCTTGCGGTGCAGGGACATAGCGGGTCAGCAGGTTGGAGAGATACTCTGGACCTGTGTGATGAAGGGCCTTGTAGTCAAGCAGGAGAATTTTGAACGTAATCAAGAGCAAGACAGGAGGTGATGTGATCATGTTTTTTACATCTGGTAAGGATCCTAGCAGCGGCAGTAGTTGAGTTGAAAGGATATGAATGCATGACATAGTATCCCTGCATCCGGGAGGGAAAGGTAGGGATGGACCTTTGAGATGTTTCAGAGGTGGAAGACGGAGGATTTGACTAGAGAGGAGATTTGGGCATCAAAGGAGAGGTTACTATCCAGAAGTACACCAAGGCTTCGTACAGAACACCTATTCTATTCTAAATTCTATTCAAAATGTAATGCATTCCATAAATCATTTTAAATTAACCATGTCAGTGACATTAGTGCCTACATACTAGTTTTAAAATGAAAAACAGACAGACAGTACCTCAATATACCCCAACATCCAATACTCTCAGTAACTGCAAAAGAAGGTCCTTTGCAAGTTTTATCTCAATTGGAAAAGGTTTCTCTAGATAGGTATACATCTCAAGATTCAGCAAGTGAGAAAAGACAAACTGACGGCCGGACAGACAGATAGATCCCAGATCATGATACACAAGTGCTTCTCAAGAGTTCTGGAGAACTCTTAAGTGTGACACGCGTCTGTCCTCACAGCCCGCCTCTTCTATATTCCTAGCAGGGAATCACAACATTCTAACTTATTAGCATCAGAGAGCCTTTTCATGACCTGCCCTGTGGTGGCTGGGTGCTTCTGAAAAGAACAACATTTCCCATGGGTCTTTGCATTACACTTTGAGATTTATGGGATTTGAAGTTCAGAATGCAGGTCTACTGAAGCCATTCATGGAAATGTGTATTTGGACTGAAAATCTGTTTTGAAGCTTTTTTCAAAATTTCGTGAGTCATGCTTGTGTAATTTATAGTCATCAATGGCTGAAATTATATATATATATATATATATATATATATATATATATATATATATACAGACGTGCTCAAATTTGTTGGTACCCCTCCACAAAAAACGAAGAATGCACAATTTTCTCTGATATAACTTGAAACTGACAAAAGTAATTGGCATCCACCATTGTTTATTCCATATTTAATAGAAATCAGACTTTGCTTTTGATTTTTTACTCAACATAATATTGTAAATAATAAAACAAATGAAAATGGCATGGACAAAAATGATGGGACCGCTAACCTAATATTTTGTTGCACAACCTTTAGAGGCAATCACTGCAATCAAACGTTTTCTGTAGCTCTCAATGAGACTTCTGCACCTGTTAACAGATAGTTTGGTCCACTCTTCCTGAGCAAACTGCTCCAGCTGTCTCAGGTTTGATGGGTGCCTTCTCCAGACTGCACGTTTCAGCTCTTTCCATAGATGTTCGATAGGATTCAGATCAGGACTAATAGAAGGCCACTTCAGAATAGTCCAATGTTTTGTTCTTATCCATTCTTGGGTGCTTTTAGCTGTGTGTTTTGGGTCATTATCCTGTTGGAGGACCCATGACCTGCGACTGAGACAGAGCTTTCTGACACTGGGCAGTATGATTTGCTCCAGAATGCCTTGATAGTCTTGAGATTTCATTGTGCCCTGCACAGATTCAAGGTACCCTGTGCTAGGCGCAGCAAAGCAGCCCCAAAACATAACCGAGCCTCCTCCATGTTTCACTGTAGGTATGGTGTTCTTTTCTTTGAAAGCTTCATTTTTTCGTCTGTGAACATAGAGCTGATGTGACTTGCCACAAAGCTCCAGTTTTGACTCATCTGCCCAAATGACATTCTCCCAGAAGGATTGTGGCTTGTCAATATGTATTTTAGCAAATTCCATTTCTTTCAAAAGTCGAGTCCTCCTGGGTCTTCTTCCATGGAGCCCACGGATGGTGCGATCAGAAACTGACGTACCTTCACCTTGGAGTTCAGCTTGTATCTCTTTGGCAGTTATCCTTGGTTCTTTTTCTACCATTCGCACTATCCTTCTGTTCAATCTGGGGTCGATTTTCCTCTTGCGGCCGCGCCCAGGGAGGTTGGCTACAGTTCCATGGACCTTAAACTTCTTAATAATATTTGCAACTGTTGTCACAGGAACATCAAGCTGCTTGGAGATGGTCTTGTAGCCTTTATCTTTACCATGCTTGTCTATTATTTTCTTTCTGATCTCCTCAGACAACGCTCTCCTTTGCTTTCTCTGGTCCATGTTCAGTGTGGTGCACACAATGATACCAAACAGCACAGTGACTACATTTCTCCATTTAAATAGGCTGAATGACTGATTACAAGATTGGAGACATGTGTGATACTAATTAAAGAAACTAATTAGTTTGAAATATCACTATAATCCAATTATTTATTATCTTTTCTAAGGGGTACCAACAAATGTGTCCAGGCCATTTTAGAATATCTTTGTAGAATAAGCAATAATTCATCTCTTTTCACAGCTTCTTTGCTTTATTCTATGACATACCAAAGGCATGCAAGTATACATGATAAAATAGCTTTTAATTTCATCACTTTTCAGGAGGAATGAAGCATTATTTCAATGAGCTGTAAGGGTACCAACAAATTTGAGCACGTCTGTATATACACACACATACATATATATATTAATTATTGTTATTAATTGACTAATTTTGCCAAAAGATGGCAAATATATGGTGTTCAAAAATTAATAGACCAACGGTACAGTTGTATCTTGTATCTCTATATTTTGTAAATATATTTAGTAATTTATTTATAATCCACACATTTTACTGATTATATCGACTTAATAAAGTTCAATTAGTTCTGTTGAAAGGAAAAAAGGTTTTTAAAATATGATTTGCCAGAAGGTAGGCTTACACTGTACCATCCCTGTTATACGGACGCTATTCTATTAAACAAACTGTAATGTTTTTAACATGAACTACGTGAACAAATAAAATGTAAAACTTACCCGTTGAATGTCTTTTGGGTGAAAATGTGTTGATGGGGTTTGCTTAATAGGTGTAAACATTGTTAACTGACTTCGACGCAAAGCGAGTGCAGATGCTGTATCAATGGAGAGGGGCACGTCTCCTGAGAAATACGCTGCCTAGTTTCTGCAAACAATTAAGTCATCTTTTGAAATAGTTTAGTTCTTAAATTAATAACTTTGAGAGGCAGTTAAAAAGGAATGAGACGACATTTGATTTTAAAGGAAAGTAAATTAGTTTAATTGACTTACAAGCTGTACAATAAAATATCCACGCCTGTTTTAAAACAGTGACCCGCACCAGCAGGGTTGCCAGATTTCTCATTCTTCAAACAAGCGCAACCCATGTTCGAGTATGGACGTTTATGCAAATACCAACCGCGACTCTCAAAACAAGCCCAATCCCGCTAAACGGACGTGGCAACTCTGCGCACCAGGTAGATTGGGAGTTTCTTTCTAGACGCCATCTTGGAGAGTGTTTGACTGGGCACTCCATGTTGGTAAGGGCGGGGTACAGCGGCGACTTTCTGTAATGCAAACCTTTAGCAATGGACAATCCATTTCTTTTGGGACATAGAGAGTGTGAAATGAAATTAATGGTCAAATTAAATTAATATTTCGCTTGTAATTTTCAAAGTAACATATTTAAATTGTAAATGAAATACCAATGTAGGATTTGTAGACATGTTTAAGTTATTATATTGGTAATTGTATATGTGGGAGGAGATGTTAATCAGGTATCAGGTATAACATGGGGAGAATATGTTTAGTAGAACTGTGTTAAAAACAAAACTGAAACTGTCTGCTGGATGCTGTTTTTGTAAATAGTTTATTTCTTTTTTTTGTGTTTGTTTTCTCTTCAGCATTTAATTTTTTAAAGTTTTGATTCCAATTATCCTTTTGCCTCTTGAAAGCATCACCGCCACTCGGCACCAGCACACCTCCTGTAGTCTGTGTGTGTTTTATTATGAGGACATTTTTAAATAACAACAACAGAGACAGCTGTAATGTCTTTTACTCACTCATCACAGAATTATGATATTGAAATTTGCTTTCTTCAGCTGCAAAATGCATTTCATTCTGATGGCATGGTTCAGGTTGTAGGTCAGTTCAGGCTAGTGGGGTTCAGTTAAGCCTACTGTAAGAAATATATATATATATATATATATATATATATTGCATCTACAAAAAATAACATAATATCCATGTTTGTCACCCAAACACAATTGGTGCTGGTGGGTTCAGCTGTAGTTGTAAGCTCTCTCTCTCTCGCTCTCTCTCTCTCTCAGGGGTAGGATCTAGAACTGTCCAATTCCACCGAGCTGTTCTCCAGCGTTCCGTAGCCATTGAACTTCTTCAGTTTGAGCTCATCAGGGTTGCCTGAGGGGCTTTTTGAAAGGATGGGCTCTTTAGTGGCAAACATCTGGCTGATCTCCATAAAGGTTTTGTTTTTTGTCTCAGGGATGACAAAATGAACATATACTGCCACAAGCACGCAGATCCCACAAAACACCAGGTAGCAGAAGGACCCGGCTGACATCTGCATCACAGGGAAAAAAAACAAACAAAAAAACTATAACACTTGAGTTTCCATTACCCTCCTTCGTCTCAGAACATGCTCAAACATCCTGTCACTCTGTGTAATCCTCTTACTGAAACTGCCCGGGAGACTGACTCACTGTATGGGTCCTGGAGGGCAATTCTAAGCCAGGTTTAATAGGTGGAATTACATGATTATCAGCTTTAAGAAAATATCAAACGGTTTAATTTCATAATTCAGGATTTTTGTCACAGAAATTCTGTCCTTGTCCTTTACGAATGGTGATTCAGCTGAGCTGCTATTCCCATTATTACCACTAGATGGTACTGCACTGTCTGGGAAACATTGCAGTTTCTCCCCATCACCAGAATTGCAGATTTGGCTGATTCTGCTGCATGCTTGGTGTCTCACACATCAGGTACCAGCAAGACACTAACATTTCAAATAAAAAGTGCACTAAAAGCCTGTTGAATCTTGTGTTGTACTAAAAGATAGACCACAAGTCTCCTCAGGTTTTTCCTACACTTTTTATTTTAAATGTTCACCTGCACATAGGTGGGAAACAAAAAAAAAAAAAAAGTGGCATCGAAAAAACAAACACCCATCCCCCCCCTGCCCCCCCGCCCCCCCCCCCAAAAAAAAATAACATTGCATTGCTCAATGTGGAAGAGTGTGATTGATTCCAGTGCTGTACTTTCAGGGTGTCCCACTCACCTGTAGGAAGGGAAAGACGAAGCCCACAGTGAAATTAGACATCCAGTTCAGGGCTCCCCCCACAGTGTAGGCCGCGGGCCTGTGAGACTGCTTGAAGAGCTCAGCTGTCATGAGAAATGGGACGCCAGCTGTGGGAGGGATGCCATTGTCAATTCAGGAATTAAAAACAATCTCAGTGGTTTACTGCCTGTAAATAAAAACTATTTCCCTTCTCAAATCACACAACATACAGCACGCTCCATTCCAAACCAAAGCGTTTCTTTACGATCAGCACAGTGGTTACAGACTGCACCATTTTTAATTAGGGTTACAACGACGAAAAACTAAAAATACAAAACACGGATTGGAACTGTTTTCATATAGTGCCGTTCAGCTACACCACGTTGCCTACTGATCAGAAGGTCTTTAAACACACAACACACTCCATTTACTGTTCTAGAAATTGGATAAGGCAGAAATCAGTTTATCAGGGAGTTGGCTGAGACCACTGCACATATTTAATACAGGTACCCAGGTCACAGAGACTAGGTAGTGTAGTGGTTAGGGGAGTGTTCTAACTGCATCACATACTCTATGTTTGAATTATGCAGCTCCGTAAATTCAGTTGTAAACATATACATACTATCGTACAATTAAAAAAAAAACAAAAAAAAAACCTGAAAAAGCAGTTTATTATTAAATAATGGTGTCTGTCATGTCCTCAGCTAAATGTTTATGCTTTGCACATTTTTTTTATTGTTGTAAAACGGCATGTAAAACTAAATTATATTAAAATACAGTCAGCAGTCATAGTGAATAATAATAATAATAATAAAAAACTATAATCTACTTGTTTCCTCTCATTGTTGATGCTGGAAACCAAGAATGGTTCCAATGCTTAACTTCTAATCCCTTTTGGTTACAACTGAAAAATAAGCAGGCGCTGGGTGTTTTTTCAACCCTAATGAGTTTAGGAACAAGTGAAGCTGCCACTTCATTATTTGTGCATGATAATTGAGAAAAGGAGGCTTAATGTAGTCAAATTTATAAGGAGCCTAGTCCGATATCCATTGTTCATGCAGGATTTCGTCTTAAAAAGTCATATTCATCATTGTTTATGAACAATGAGCCATAAAAATCCTAATTAAAGATGTAATTACAGCGATAGAAATTCTTGACTGAGAATGAATTATGGATTTGTTGGAGGGTCTGATAATACATCAATTGTGTAAACCGCTCAGGATCCCATTTATCATTTTTACAGAGCTAATGCACTTTTATTTTTCTTTAATTTCCAACTTTCTGTCCCCACAGGAGATGTTTTCAAACACAGTTACTTGCATCGGGACAGAATAGGGAATATGCACGAGGCATTCAGTGCGTTTGGTGGCTATTTCACAGTAACCAGGGCTGATATGGATTTTTCTAAGCATTTCTCGTGCCTGCTCAGGGTGCACAGTGGATTCTACACACCAGCATGTTTGCTCTTCTTTAGTTTTCCCTCTTGAATTTAAGGGGTTGGTGTAATGAAGATAGCCTCAAGGTATCCTATATTGTCACCCATTTGAGTTTAAGCATAAGTATACCAGAGAAAACACTGTGCTCTAATATTCCTCTTTACTGCAGCATCACATACACAGAGGGCTTCAATGTGTGTCTCCTCACATCCACGTATTGCAGCAAACATCACAATTCATTAAAGAGTAAGTGGCTTCAAATGACATGTTCTTTGTTATTGGCTCCTCATCTTACAGTGTTTGCCATTATTGGTTGTAGTTCTTATTGCAATTTGCTATTGTTTGGTAGGTCTGCGTTAAGGTGCTGTGAGTTCAGAGCTGCTATCTCTTCTAGTTGCCTACCATAGATATATGTAATGTAGGCTGGGTCAGGGATGTTATATTCTCAAGCCCCAACACCATCGCTGGCTGATGAAGCATGTATTTACGGCATGGTACTAGACAAAAACAACCCACTATTCCAGTACCTCAACTAAGAACCACTCTGAATCAATACGATCAGAAAAAGGTACATTTATTATTTTATTTGAAGTGGCTAACTTTTTAATTCACAGTTTATTGCTAGTCCCTATGGTTTAATATATGTTTCACTTACCTGGTCCTATGCAGAAGCCAGCAATAATTGCCACCACACAAGCAATACTAATGTAGCGCATGAAGGCAAAGTGGGTCTAAGAATCAAGAATAAAGAATTAGATTTAATGGTGCAGACCTTGGCTTAGCATGAGAACATGTGACAAAATAAGAAATGCTTCTACAGATTGTTATTCAAATGTGAAGCCATGTGCTCTAGAGGAGAGTGCAATTTGATTCGCTTCATCCACGTTGAGGCAATCTCACTGGCTCTTGAGCGTGCACTAACTCCCTAAGGGTTGATGGGATTTGAAGTTCCCAGGATTGAAATGCATGTGATACAGGGATGTGCAAGTAGGGTTCAGAAATGTGCCGTTTTGTTTGACAAAGAAACGTCTACAATGCAGTTTTGAGAGTGGAACCTCAATCTCAGCTGTGCAATAAAACATTTTAAAAAGAACACGCAGATGACACATACTATACTGGAAAAGGTGGATTTATTTTAAAACACCACAATATTGGAGAGATGTAATTATCCCCATGTTTGCAGTATTACTAACTCTTTACTTCAGTGAGTAACCCTAATATACACCAGCAGTATAGAAATGTTTAAACACTATAGTCACATTAAAAGGAGCAGGTTAACGCTAGGAAAGAGAGACTCACCTGTAAGACTAAGGAGAGTGTAATTCCAGCACAACCAATTCCCATAACACTGAACCCACCGATCATCAATGGGCGTCTGCCCAGCTTTTCAATGGTAAAACACTGTGGGGGGGGGGGGGGGGGGGTATTGTGAGCACTTGAGATACAGCAGGGTTATTAGCATATAAAGACATACAGTTCAATTGAGAAAGCATGTTACTGAAGGGCACACCAAGGAAGATTCTTTGTGTCGTCTATACAACATATTGATGGTTTACTAAAGCTGCGGTGTCCTACAGACCTGTTCAATTTCACCAATAAAGAACTCCTTTCATTGTTCTGTAGTTTCACCTTCTCTGCACTCTCATCAGAAAGACGACTTGACTCAAAGATTTCTCATTTCCTCCCTGGCCCTATGTCACTCTGTGAGCCAAATAGGCATGCTCCTGCTATTACTTAAAGCAATAATGGGCAACACATACTGCAACACAGTCAAGCAGTGTTGGAGCTCAGGAAGAATTTTAAACTAATTTAAACAGAACTTGTGATCTGAAGTTACAAGTAATCAGAAGAAGGGCCCATAGCAAATATAAAATACTGCGTCAACGGCAATCGCCTTGCTTCCTTGGGGTGTGGTTTGCCTGCTTGCTGAGGGCAAGTCGAGACGGACACAACTGGAAGTTCTCTTGACCAAGTGCAGGGCTAAGGTACGATAAGCAAACTTGTTTCACACGTGACCCAAGCTGGATTCGAACCCAGGTACAGAGCTCAGACTCACCCCTATCAATCCTGAAATGACCTCAATCGCTCCAGTTCCCACCGTCGTGTACTGGATTTGGGGTTTGGGGATCCCGGCATTCGCAAATATGGCATTCGTATAGAACCAGATCTGAACAGACAGGAAAAACAAGGTCATGTATGACAGCTTCAGAAAAGTTCTCCAAGCAATTCTGAGAAGCACCTGAAAATCAAGAGAGTTCTAATTGAATGGAGGTAATCCCCAGATGTAAGTGTTGAGTCTTGTAGAAACGGTTGCTGTGCCATGCTGACTTACCGCGTCTATGCCAGACAGCTGCATGCCCATGTTGATGACGATGACGGAGATGAACTGCCAGCGCACAGACTTGTCCATCATGAGGCCCCACACTGACACTGTCTCCACCGTGGAGAGAGAGTGCTGCTCCTCCTGCATCTCCTCAATCTCCGCCTGGATGTTACACTTGGAGCGGTACCACTTTAGGGCTGCAGGGGGAGACAGAGAGACACACTGCAGTCAGTCACAAGGCACATGTGAACGATACATTTCTCTATGAAGGTTGTGTTTCCACTGGCCACATTCCAATGCAGTGTTCAAAACCATTCTTGCGTGTTTCAATATGGACATGATTACAGCAACAAATGTTTGCGCGTGTAAGCTATGCATATACTGTATATAACCTGAATTGAGTAATTATTCATGTTTTACTCCACACTGGAGTGTTAGGTATAGAGGCTGACAGGTACAGGATTGGGTAGTGCAGCACTGGGTGTGGCGGTTCTTACCAGTGATGGTGGCATGGATGTTTCGTTTCTCGATGAGCAGGTATCGTGGGCTCTCTGGAAACCAGGGCAGCAGCATGAGCTGTATGAAGGTTGGCACCACCACCAGAGAGAGGAACAGGGGCCAGTACGCCTCCTGATCAAAGACAAACAAGCCACATTGAAACTGTGTACAGTAACCTGTAATAAATACTACAGATCATATTGAGTTTGAAAACATCATTGACACTTCCTACCACATACCGAATGGATCTGCCTGTCATTTTGTTCTCAGTTTTGATGTCACATCATTGAATTCCAGTGAAGCATTGTACTGATCTTAAAATGGCGCTCCTGTCTCGCAAGGCTAGCCACGGTTTTGGTCCTGCCTACCTGCTTGGTTTACTTATTCCTTCCAAACCAAGAAATTCAAAAGCAATGGAGCAAGGGTATTTAGTTCACAAGCTCCTTCACTTGTGAATTCACTTCCAGGTTATATTCGGAATGCTGGAGTCAATCAAATTTTAAATAAAAACTTAAAACAGATTTGGTTATTATTTGACCTTTTGCTAGCGAGCAGTTTAGAGCTCTTTTTTTTATTTTTGTACAGTGCCCTGGGATGCTTGTACACAAAGGATGCTATAGTAACCCCTTAAGGCACACGAGGAATTGAATGGTTGTTCAAATCGTTTCTTCTTACAATACATTTGAGACTGACTCAAGTGTCACAAGGAGGAAACTGACCATTTGGATGACCAGATCCAACCTATCAGTACATTTTAAAATTCCGTTTTCGTGCACCTCATTACAAAAATAAGAAAGTTAGCATTTGTTTTATTCGTGGGACACATATGTCCCTTGTACCTTTTAAGGGCTAATGAAGTTGACAGAGTATGGTACAATATACCTTTCCGAGCAGCTCTTCCAGCCCTAGGACTTGTGCTAAAAACACTCCCAGACAGATGAAGATACTCGGCACTAGAGCCAGGAAGCCCCTCAGGTTCTTCGGAGCGATTTCTCCCAGGTACATTGGCACCACACTCAGGCAGATCCCTGAGGGAAACACAGAACCGTATCTGTGAGAACAGCAGAGAGCCCAGTACAACACCTTGCACATTTTAAGCTAGTTAAGCTCTAAATGGTATTATTTTTGGCTTTCAAACCCTGAAGTTTTTTTAACCTGTATTCTTGGTGCTTATGTGTTTGTAAAACTAGAAAGCATTTACATCCATTTCCAAATGTTATCACAGGGAGGTAACATTACATTAATAGTGGGGTTAGCTATTGCAACACATATATTAACACCAGCTTACAGGAATCCCATTGGAAAGAGAAAAAGATCATAAAAAAACAACGATCAGAAAGATGCAAAGGCACTGCAGACATATACGGAGTAAGGGAGCTAAGTCCGCACCAAACAGAAGTGGATTATTGAGAAACTGGTGCATACTCATGAGTGATATTCGATACAGTAGTACTGTAGTTATTCTATAATGAGGATCCACAGTGACTGTAGTTTTTCAGGGATGGAAATAAGACTCCCATTCATTGCAGTTTGATCCATTCCTGGTTTTACTGTGAGTTTAAGAAGACACACCTGAGCTTGTGACTTCTACACTGTGGCGAATCAAGCTTGTAGTAAAACCTGAAATGGGTGAAAGTGCTATGCAATAGGAGTCTTACTTCCATCCCTGTTGTTTCATTAATGAGTTAGGCAGATTCCTACCTGAATGGATCCCCGTAACAAACCTCCCAATAATGACCATCTCCGGGGAGTGGCAGATCCTGCTGAAGCCCATCAGAGCCCCCGCAATGAAGACCAGCACTGTGCAGTACACCAACGTCCCTTTTCTGCACAAATTCATACAATCTTTCTTTAATCATCAACTTCTGTTTGACTGTATACTGCATTAGTCTGATTTTGACTGTCTTAATTTAAACATGACTCAAGCCTTAGCAAATACCCATCCTCTATAGTTGCTGCCGCTTTCGGTGTATTTTTGCAAATGACCGATCTTTTCATCCCCAACCAATCAATGAATCAATCAAAACCTTTATTTATCCAGATGAGTCAACTGAGAACACATTTTTCATTTACAATGACGACCTGGCACATCCTTTCCCCTTTATTCAGCGAGAGAATTGCTTGTGATGTAACTGCACACCCGCTACTCGACCTGCCTTTCCGAATAAGAAACTGCTGCAGCCATAGCACCTTGGGGCCTGGTTTTGTTGGCTCTCAGAAGTGCTGGGTCTTGTCAGCACTTGGAATGGACCACCAAGAAACAAAACAAGGTTCCACAGGCGTCAGAGGGTCAGTAGCCAGCACTTCTACCTCTGAGTCAATGGTGTTAGGAAGCACAGTTCAAGTCAATACAACACATTCAGCTTCTAACAGCCCAAGTCACCCATGTAAATAAGAACCTGTGCCGACAAATAAAGGATTTGGAAATCTGGGAAATGTTGTAATCCACATCACACACTGGGGTGTTAGTCAGAAGGCTGTTTTGTTAGTCATCGTATTCATAGTGGTTTGGGGCTTACCTCCCGAACTTCGTCACAAGCATGCCCACCAACAGTGACCCGAGCAGCCCCCCGATGGCGAACACTGACACTGTAAACGAGTACAGGAGGGTGAGGGTCTCCTTGCTCAGCCCCGTGTGGTTGCGACTCAGCCACGTTCTGTTGTAGAACTCTTTAATATGCTGAAGACAAAAGTGACAATATGCAATATCCAGCACGAGAGACTTTTCTTTAAAGGGACTCAATCTGCAATATCCAGCACGAGAGACTTTTCTTTAAAGGGACTCAATCTGCCTACCGTTTTCTGCTAATTTGATACCACAATCTGCTGCGATTTTAATTAACTTGAGTCAGCTGCTTGTTAACTGTCCAGCAAGTGGCACACAGTAGGTGTTTGAATTCCTTTAATTCACCAAAAGAAAACAAATATACACACATTCCCTCCATCAGACCAAATCCTTTTTCATAAAGAACAATGCTATTCTTCTGTCCACTTTTTAAAGTTATATTTGCATGTGCTGTTAAATTGAAGAAAGTGACTCATGATTTTGGTAGTTTTGCCAGAAGCTATCAATTTAATTTGATACATTTTGAAAGATCTATTTGAAAGAAATACTACATTGTTTACTTTAATTTCTTTTAAATGCAATTCTGTGAAAAACTGTGATTAGAGGGGGCTGGTGTCAGGCATGTGATGCCAGGATTTCTATATCTGGTACCAGCAAGTCACAGAGCTCTCTAATTTGTACATCCTCCCTTTCTCCTATTAAATTAGGACAAAGCTGTGGGGCTCCCGAGTGGCGCATCCGGTAAAGGCGCTCCGCGTGGAGTGCAGGATGCGCCCTATAATCTGGACATTGCCGGTTCGAGTCCAGGCTATTCCACTGCCGACAATCTACAGCAACCCCTGTAGACTGGTCGGGTGCCTGCGGGTGTGCCTGTAAGCTGCCCAGAGCTGGGTTGTCCTCCGATGCTGTAGCTCTGGGCTGGCTGCGTGGTGGGCTAGCAGAGTGAAAAGAAGTGGTCAGCTGACGGCACACGCTTTGGAGAACAGCGTGTGTTCGTCTTCGCCGCTCTCGAGCCAGCGCAGGGGGTGATAGCGGTGGGCTGAGCCTAAATACAATTGGGCATTTCAAATAGGAGAAAAACAGGGTAAAAATTAATTGGCGAATACTACAGTTTACAAAAAGAAAAAATAAATAAATTAAGACGAAGTTACACAAAAGCAATGTTGGCTCATTTTATCAGAAGACTTCGTTTGGCATCCCTGCTTTTCCTTGTTTTTATTTTTGGTAACCAGTTATCAAAAGAGAAGATCCAATATAACAAGAAAATACATTCATTCTTGATGGTGAAAATTAGTTAGCATTTTATTAAAGCGTTTGGCAGAACACAACTGATAAAAAGAACACTCCTTATGGACACCTGATCAAGGACTGTGTCCTTACCTCTGCGGGGGAGTTGACCACTGCTAGGTTGTAGCCATACAGCATGGAGGAGCCGAATGAGGCGAGCAGTGCCACTGCGATGAGGGACGAGGTGAGGTGCTGTAAACAAAGAGAACACATGGCTTACTCCTGGACTCAATGTCAATTGAATACTGAACATTAATCACCAGTCCATTTATTATTATTTTTTATTTTTATGTGTAATTTAACTATTACACTCCCCGAGATGCAAAGTTACTAGAAGTTGGGTGAAGTTGAGTTGATTGATTTGGAGGGATGTTCAGTTAGGAGGAAGATTGCAAACTTTGCACAAAAAACGTATTTGTGATCGACTTGCCCTGTTTGACTGATCTAGCCTACACTATACACCGTATGTGTAAAGCAGAAATTGAGAACTGAAGAGCAGCTCCTGGACTCCTTTAAACAGACGTTTTTTATAAACACAATATGAGTAATTTCAATAAGAACCAACCAGAAAGGTAAGGGCACATGATATGAAAATGGCTCTTCCAAGGTGTTACAGTACAGTGCAGTATATAGACTATTCTGGTAGTTATGTATTTGATTACTTTAAGAGCAATTGGTATATAAAAAAAGTAAACTAATACAAATCTTTTTTTTTTTCTCCCAATATTCTTAAGATGTTAAATAAACAGATGCACAAACAAAAAACAGTAACAGTTGTTTTAAAATTGAACTGCAATATGATGTACAGAAATGTATATTATAAATACATTCTACACTTGCATACAGTTACGTGAATAATGTTATTTTAGTGTAATACAAAGCTGTGTGTAATGTACTGTCGTAATGATACAACTTCACAAGTTTACAATCACAGCCTTCAATACTACCTCCATTATTTACCAATAAACTGGGAAATGAATCATCTGCACCATTTTCTACTGGCTTTATTTGTTTAGAAATTCCTGTGAATTCCAGAAACTTATTTTTTTTCTTACCTCGCCATTCATTTCCATTGGTCTCATTTATAAGCAAACACGTTCCTCAGAAAATCCAAATCAGCCCTTGCCATACAAGCCAGTGAAACAAACACAGAGCTGTGCTAAAGAAACACACTCCCAGCAAACAATGGAACTGGGAAAGAATCGGAGCAAATAAGTTTCCGAGAGAGATGCTCTCTTTTCCCGAGTGTCTTGATTGACAGAATGACAAGTGAACACGATACACTAAATAGACATTTGACACAAATGAGAACAATACCAAGATGAAACAAAATAATTGGAAAAGACTAATAAATATTAAAACAGGAGAATGAGAATAGCATATGCATAGCTTATTTAGATCAGTAATAAACACAATGCATTTTTAATGATGACATGTAACTTATTACAGACGTCTGTTGCTCTGTTATGAAACCAAGATGTTTTTAATAGCAGGAACACTTTTAGAGAATACCAAATGCAGTACCTACTAGGTATTCAAATGTTTACAGATATGTATATTTAATGGATGTGACAGCAAACAATGTAGCCAAATGCTGCTAAAAATGCTGCAGCTAAAAAGCTGCAAAATAATTGTACTGCTGCAGGGAATGGTTTCTGTCCACAGGATGATATGACTGCAGTAACACTGTGCTACAATGGTGTATGAGAGTTACAATGGGAAAGGGAAAGGACTAGGGGTCCAATGATATACTAACATGACGATACAATATGTACCACGATATGCAGGTCATGATAGGACATGCAGCACAATACATGTGAAGGTCCAGATTGGCTTCTATCAATCACTTTGTGTTAAAAAAAATGTAATGAGATAGGGAGGGCATGTATTCATACCAACTATAAAACATTCTTCATTCAAGAACCATTTGGGGAACAACAATGAGTTCTGCTGTGCTTGTGCTCTTGTATCACGATACATACCTCTATTCCGATAGGTATACCACCACCTAGTCAAAGAACAGGTGCCACAGTTTGGTGACTATCGTGCCAAGTTTTAAGCTGATGCTGGATGTTTCCTTGTTTCTAGAGCAGATTTGGCGTTTTCTATAACAAATGTTAAATTTATAAACTTTACTGAAACATTTTAACTTTGGCCAATCAGGAGGGTCTCTTTAAGCATGTGGCTATGCATGGAGACACCCACTGCAGCTGATCAATCAACAATTGTTTTGATATGGGCAGACAGACCACGACTGTGCCAAACTTGAGCAGCTGTATTTGATTTGCAGACTTGTACAGGATGAATGATCAAGTTTGCTTAAAAAACTTTAAAAAGAGTTGAATAAACTTATTTCCTGATCTATCCTGGTTTTTGTTATTGCTGAGTACTGAAAGCTAAACAGCTATCTTTTCTTTTTGCATAAGAAACTTTCACATCAACTACAACCATTATAAAAACACTCTGCTGTTCAAAAAACAGTTCAAAAGTTTCACTGGGGTTATGTGCAAAGACCGACGCTGACACAGTAAAATGGGGTAGATGTTTCTATTTTATTCTGTATTACTACCCAAAATAACCAGAATATATGGCACATGTTATTAGTGCTTTTGGATTTAGGATTGCCATGGTTTGAACCCAAAGAAGGTCTAACACTAGGCTCAGTCAATATAGTAATTGATAACAAGTGTAGCTGAAGCACATTTTTAGTCTGTTTGAAACAGAAAGCAAAGAACAAAGTTCTGTTCTGTACAAGTTTACTATGGACTATCAGATGAACATGTTCTCAGATACAACTCCTGCATTATGTGTGTAAGGCTACATAGTACAATAACGTCTGTCTTGTGATACTAATCATATCATGTGACAAGAAGTCATTCTGAACCGTGCCTTCAGAACATCTTCTTCAGTTATATATATATATATATATATATATATATATATATATATATATATATATATATATATATATATATACAGATCATATAATATGACTACAATAAAGCTTCCCTATATAATAAACATTATCATGTAATGCCCCCCTGAACGTGCATTTTATTTTCTAAATAAATATAAAAATGCCTGATCTGAAACGCTCAGGCAAACTGCAATTCTCTCAAATGGAATAGCAAAATCTACAAGCACATTGGTTTTATATTAACAAAGCATCATATTTTCTGCTCACACAAGAAAATCTCGCTCTGTCAATACAATCAAATAGATCATACCAGTTGGCAGGGGCTTAACAAACAGTAGTAATGTTTGACCATTGGTTGATAATCCGTTAAATTCAGATAAACAATACAAAGATATTTACAATTGTTTAGCTCACAGGTAATTAATTTACAGGAACTTTTTAAAAAGTCTTTATTATGATATTTTAAATAAAACACTTGATTTACTTACCCCTCTCATTTTCCCATGGGAAAATATTATTAATTCTTCTGCCATTTACAAAACAAGTCGTTTAAAGTCCGGAAAGAGAAAATAACTGAACTAAAAAAAAAGACGAAAAATCCAATTGCATAAATCTTAATTATACTGGATTTCCACTGCATAGAATCTTGACAAACCTGGGCAGGATCCAATAGGAACGAGGGACATTGAAGTAGCCAATCAAATGTGAGATATCAAAAAACTCTCCAATCCTCACCGTGCTTTGAGCATAATCTGTGCCTCGTGCTGTAGCATGCTTGATGTGAACTTCGCCAGTCGTCATTAAGAAGTTAAGGGGGAATGGAATCACATGATGGTATGCAATGTGATTTTTTGAAGACAAAGGGGAAAAATCAATTAGCTAAGTGCATCTTTAAAGCTTTACTCCTTTTAGGCAGGGCTTCTGGAATTAACAGCGGGAGTTCCACTGATTAACCCTATGTGTACCAAATCGAAATACACTACCCTGAGTTGAGCCAATACATAGTACCAATAGAACAGAGGTATGCATTTGAACCTTTCTTGACTGCAGTAATATTAATAAATAACATTATGAAAACGATGGTCTGTAGAAGTGAACTCCACACAGTAATGTGAGGGCTTAATGTGTATTTCTGTAAATCAACCTGTAATGTGTTTTTGACGACGCTTCTCAGCTTTGTGTCAGCTGATCTGAACATTGTGAAAAAAGAACCCTATTTAAACAATAAACTTAGAACCTAATTTGTAACTTGATTTCATAGACCCCAGTATGCACCATTATTGGACTACCCAATGTTACTTTGGCTCAGGAGCCATATCACCTGTGCCTTACAGTATGTGCTATTCAGAGAATACACTTTGATAATCTATCTTCTAAAAAGTATTCATGTTTAATGCTGTATTCATAAGAGGTACTCATTGTAGTTATATTGTTGTGCTCAGCCAGCAGTACATTATAAAGATGTTTATGTGAATAAATACTATGTCCAAGCGATCTTAAATGTTATTTAGATAACATACAGAGGTGATCAGCAGCATATTCATGATTACTCCAAATCATCTTTATTAGGGTAACTCTGAATAGATGCAAATTAATGCACATGATTTTGCAATGGTGACTGCCACAACAGTTCACCATGTAATGCCTACCTCTACAGTAGATGGGTCATTTAGACAGATCTAATTTTTCCTGTTGAGAAGAGACTTTACAGAGCACCTAAATAAGTTGGGTATTAAAGAGAGACAACTGGCACTATATTCGTGTGGACGCAATTCCACTGATGATGTAAACAAATGTCCACAATCCAAGAATCATGAATGAACACAACTCATTTTCAAAAGTGCTACACAGTATAAAATATTTTAATAATGAACAATTGTCTTTTATGCACCTTGCATTTTATATTTTGTTACTCTATCAAGTTAAAAAAAACAAAAAAAAAAAACAACATTATGAACATTAGTACATTAACTACGCATCACTTTACCTTAAACAAGATCACACAATTGATAGCACTCATTTACCGGAGTACCTATAGAACAAATTTAGTAAACTTACAAAGACAGAGTAACCCTTTTTCAAGTCTTTGCATTGTCTAAAAACAGGGATACATTGCACCCTTTAGACCAACTCAAACATTTTAAGGGAGAGCCTTAAAATCGATTACAGAATCCCTTTTCTGTGGGTAAACCCCCCCACCCAAAAAAAACAAAACAAAAAAAAAAAACTATGTAAATTATAAATAATCAATAAGCACGAAGCAATTTAAATTAAATTAAGATTAATCAAAATATAAGTTTCCCACCCACTATGAGTATATTATTTATTGAATACTACAGCTCCCATTGTTTGTAGATAGTATTTCGGCTATTGCAATTGTGGACATATAATGAAGTAATTTTAAAATGTATAGCCTGGGACATTGTGTTTAATACAGATTGCATGGTTTCAAAGTTTGAAAAAAAAGAGACGTACTGAAATATAAACTATAGAAAACTGCCATGTTTTTATGCTATACATATGAAAATGGACGTGGGAGAGACAGAAAGGGTTACTCTCTTAAAACTAATTAACAGTTTCAATTGTCAAAGAAAGTCACTTAAATGCAAGCAACATAAAATGCTGTGCACCTCCCAAAATAATTCAAGTTGCAATTTATACATAAAAAGGGCAGTTAAGCTTTCAACAACACTTCCTCATAATACAACTTTAGCTTCTGTACCAGGACACGTTTCAAGGGATAGTGAATAAATACAGGTTTACTATCTCAGTTTGCTGCAGAAATTAAAACTGGCACAGTATACATTCAATGTTCCATATGATTTTTACCCCATTCTTCACATTATTACACTTTAAATCCAGAAGATGCTTTCTTATAATAGCACATATTCTTATTAAAATAATATGTAATTTATTTTAATTTACAAATGATAATTAGCCTTTTCAATATTACCATATTCATACCCATCTACATTTTTAGATCACTATACAAATGGGTTCAACTTGATAAACAGATACTTTATTTTATTATTCATGTTGAACTTACTCCGCTATCAAAAATTAAAATGCATTGTTAAATAAATGGACATTTCTATACAGTATTGTCTTCTGTACCAAAGATTTTCTTAGTTCTCTCAACTACTAATTCTTTTTTCACATTTTGGAAAGATAAATCGTTACAAAGCTTTCAATCTGACAATATGCAATTTATAAAGTGGAGTATTTTAAGACAACATTTAAACTGAAATAATTCACTTTCTTTTTTTTTATTATATAAATGTTGGCCAACACTGCAGAAAAAAGATTACAATTGCTTTAACTGTCGCAATTCTTTTTTTTTACCATTACATTTTTTTACAAAAGTTAATAAATAAAATACAGTTCTAAAACCTAGGGTACTAATTATTGACATTTTCATGCGCCTTTAAAAAATACACTAATAGCTTTAGGCCTCTTTCCATATTTAAATATCAAGTCCACTTTTACAGATAAGCATGGCACTGATCCACCTTCACAATTGTTCATTTTGGCAACATACCAGACAACAAGCACAAACACATTTGACATTTCTAGGAAAATTATCCATATAAATGTAGTGGAATCAAAAAGAAAAAAATCTCTGCAGTAAAGGGATTAACACTAAGAGCCATTTACCTGAACTGCTCAGTATGGGGATTAAGGTAAATGGAAGGGGCAATACAACTCAAAAGGCAGACGGCTCTCTGACAACAGAAATTGGAGATGCTCCGTTTCACTGTTAAGTTTAATTTAATTACTCACACTGCAGTCCAAACCAGCAGAACTTCTGTGTGAAATTAGGTATGCTCCCATGCTACTCTATACAAGCTGGTTTGTTCCCAGTTAATTCTGGTGTGCAAACAATTATAAATAAATATACATATCTAAATATATATTGTGTATTAGGCAGACAGGGTGAAGGAGAGGAGTAAGGTAGTAAGGGATGTGAAGCACGGCTTTGAGTGTATGCGTTGTGTGTTTCAAATCGGGGGAATTTCAAGTTTCATAAGCCATCACTAAACCACGACTAAGCACAAAACAAATGCACATACTGTATATTCTATAATATATTCATACATCACATTGGCAAATAATTGGAACCCCCTTTATTGGTTTGCTGTTGAAATTTGTTTTCCAGACTTTAGATTGACTGACTCAGATGAAGCCATTTTTTCCTGCTTTAACACAGGTAAACTTCCTAGAATACAGTAAATGAGTCTGCATGTGCCTTTCACTCATGTTCTTTGTTGAATGGGTAGAGGAAAAAAAGAACTATCAAAATGTGTATATATATATATATATATATATATATATATATATACATACATACATACATACACACACATATATATATCCACACTCAGGTAGTGGATAAAAAAAAATGTAAACACCAATGTAAAGTCACTTAATGCGGAGTTGGGCCACTGGTATGCCACTCTGTGTAGTTCTCAGCGGACCGTTTTTGATGAAACTGGCTGCTTGCGCCCCAGGTTGAAATTTGCAGTCAATTGATCTGCAGTTGCTCGTCTGTTTTGCCTTGCAGTTCAAATTAATGCACGGCTATCACGATCCTGGAGTATGCGCTTCCGCCCACTGTTGCCCTTTGTTGATGATGTCTTTCCCTCGGAGTTACATGCCGACATCACCTTAGACACCGTTGCTCGGGAAACATCAGCAAGTTGAGCTGTCTTGGTCACTGAAGCTCCTGCCAAACGCGCCCCAACAATCACCCCTCTTTCAAAGTCACTGAGGTCTCCTCTTGCAGCCATGCTAGCCATAATTATAGGCAACTAGGTCTGTCCGGCATTTTTATACCCTAAGCATGGTGGGATGTTATTTGCTTAATTAACGCATGAGCCACACCTGTGTGGAAGCCCTTGCTTTCAATATACTTGATGTCCCTCATTTACCCAGGTGTTTCCATTTTTTTGTCCACTATATATATATATATATATATATATATATATATATATATATATATATATATATATATATATATATATATATATATATATATATATATATATATATATATATATTTAAGGCTAGCTTTATACCTTTAAGGTACCTTAAAGTTATTCAATGGAATTTCGGCATTTTATTCCCATTTACAGCTTTTAATGCATTATAAAAACAGTGGGTTTTAGTAGTGTATTACACAAGCAAAAATTACACAATTTACCACACATTATCGCTGGTGCATGGGTGGTTGGTAAAATGTGTGTAACACACACACGCACACATAACATGCTTAATGTGCATCACTTGAACAAAAAGATGGGACTATACTACTTCTGTAGCCTCACCCTTTAAAACATTTTGAGTGTCCATGCTGGTCAGTTATGGAAAAGCAGCAGATTTTCGGTTTACACAATAAATAATATTATTCATACATGACACTCTGGGACGTGGGGGGCATACACTTTTTCAAAAGTTCTCCTCATGTTTTGTAATACAGATATTTCTCATTAGCAGCACTTTTAGAAGTCTTTCAGTCCACGTAGTCCCAATCTGATTTGCCTGCGGGGGTGAAAACCTCTTCCTCAGGTTTGACCAGGTTGAGTTGACATTTTCTGGCATTTCAATAATATCTAAATACCATAGCACAAGAAGTCCTGAAAAAACAATACAAAAATAATACATTATTGCACATAACATTTACCCCAGTTAATGTCTGATGAATTCAGTACTGGCAGACAGGACATGACACACCGGTGTACTAGTCCCGTGAGCTGACAGCACAGACAAATTCAAGAGCTAAATTAAGGAATTTTGAATAAAAACTGCTGCAACAGTGGAATGTTCCAACACTGTAACTAATGCATATGAAGAGAAGCATATGGATGCGGTCTGTAGAAACACTAGAAGGACAGGCATACTTTAAATCATGGGCCTCCTGCGTTCCGAACATTATACTTTTTGTTATATGCAATTATTAGGTAGAAGTCAGCACATTCTCTTTTGAGAGAATGTTAACCTGTGATAATGATTTTATTTTAAAACAGATCATCTAACACCAGGGCAAAACTTAAAAGGAAAGCTTGACCTTAAGCTATTTCAGTAGTATTACATTGCAAGTGCAAAAACAATGACTACTTCAAGAAAGTTAAAATAGTAATATTAGAACTATTTATTTAGGAGACAATACTGTAAATGGATACTACAAAGCACTTTGTTAGTGCTCAGGCAAGTATTCGAATATTCGTTCATTTGCAAAACTTTATCAAAGCCATTATATGTAACACTATTAAAGTTGAAAACTATCCCAGAATAGGTTGCGAAGGCCTTACTGTATCCTAGTGAATTAACTACAGAACAGTAGTTGCGATTAAAACGTGTGTTTTTTTATTTTTATAATCCCTGCCATTGTCATGTCTTCACAATAAACAAAGGCAATAGACAATTTTCAAATTTCTTGGATCTTCCTAGCATTCTATTTGTTTACACAGATTGTGGAAGTCTTGCTGCTCTTACCTGTGCAATTAGGAGGTACGGAGTAGTGTTGATCATTTATCTTGAGATGTAGGTGTATGTCCGGGAGGGGGAGCGAGAGGACTCTGCCTGTGTGTCTGGGTCATTCAAGAAATCCCACATTAGGATTGTGTCATCATGAGAGCTGCTGACTATCTGGAACTCGTCAAACTGCAGCCTGAACACCCTTCCCGAATGCTCCTGTCAGGCAAGCAAAGAGGAAAGCTTTCTCTATTTCTCCTGCATCATTTTACTGATTCAGATGAATCTCACTTTTCTCCCTTAAGTTGTGTACTGGTGCACAACTTAAGGCAGATAATTGCCGAGGATATGCCAAGAGATTATAAAGACATTCAATTAATTTGCATTGTATGTGTTTGCATTGGCCATAAAGCACTGTCATGTGTGGCATCTCAGTTTTTATTTTTAGTGTGCATATTGTATAATTATACAATATATTATGCAATTGTTTCTTGCTTGTGGCAACACAAAAGCAGATAAAATGACTATTGGTGCACACCCATCACATTGATTGTTGCTCTAAATTTGAAACATGGCAAAGGTATTCAAACGATTGAACACTAGTCTTGTGTAGCCTGGAAAGAGCATTCACTCACCACAAGAGTGCGCAGACACAGTGTGCCTGCAGGCGCTCGGGGGTCCAAGGCAGCAACCAGATCCCAAACTTTGATTTTTCTGTTGTAAAAAAACAAAACAAACAAAAAAAAAGACACAGGACTTGGTTTTGAGTCGAATCAAAACATTTTAAGGAGAACAAATCAATGAAGAACCAACTTGCACATGCCTGCAAATGTTCCATTCAGTATATTAATCAAATTTCTGGTAACTGGCTTACAAAAAAAAAAAAGTAAGACTGAAATTGTTAAGCATGTATGTAAATAGAAATGTTGCCGCTCACCCATCGTAAGCCCCACTGACTATCCTCTTGTTATCAAAGCGAATACATCGTACCAGCTCTTCATGACCCTCGAGGACTCGTAAGCAAGCTCCACACTCAATGTCCCACAATCTGGAGGCAGAAAGACAATTACATTCATGAGGAACACAACTTATTTGTGTTGTTTTAGGTTGTAGGGCATAACAGCAGTATAACACAACCAGCCACAGGTGCAAATACAAAACTAGATCCCTCAGGATTATGAAAGTATCACCATGACCTGCATCCACCGTTTACACAGTACATGTGAAAATGTGAGTGTGACATACATACAGACTGTGCTTTAGAATGTACTTACCAGGCTGTATTACAATTTGCCAAGTAGTTCTCAATAACACTAAAGTGTGATATTGTACATTATATACACCACTATGTACTCGAACAGGCGATAACAATGTCTGACATTAAGAATGCAGTGACTTTAGCACCCACGTGATACCATTCTTAACCCTTTGCAGTCCATTTATTAAGTGTGTGTCAGGCACGTCAGGTCCAATTTATTTTCACACGTGCAGTTAATTTTAGACGCGCTGTTTAAAATATTTTTTTTTCACAGTCAAACGGGTTTAAAAGGCCCTGCATATAAACAAAGCACTCACTAGGCATCTCCAGCCCCGCCCCACCCTTTTGTTCGCTATAGCTTTCACCTATGCTAAGAAATAAATAATAATAATAGTCGTACATACCGATCAATCATCTCCTGATCACTCGTTTTATCACCAAACTGCTCAATAATGCGATCCAAGTCATTATTTTATTACTATAACACCTCAAAAAAGCTCTGCAAATGTCCGTGATATTCTCTGTGCGCCGATTCAGTAACAGCCAGCTTGTTTCCTTATGACCGCCCCTATCCGATGCCAGGGTCAAGTATGACTATTCATGAGATATGCCTTTTTTTTTTTTTTTCCCCCCCCCGACTTGTCCCGGCTCCTGTCGCTCCCACTCGGCCATTGAATGGTTTTCTCTGCTTTTTCCGGAGAAAAAACGACTAGAAACCTGTTTTTTGCGTTTTTTTGATGATGTCGGACAGGGTTCGACATTGGACCGGATAGGAATAATTGCAATGTCGGACCAGGTCCGACATAGGACCGCAAAGGGTTAAAGCAGAAATACTTCTATAGAAAAACAACATTTCTTACCTGATCGTGTTATCAGAGGATCCACTGACTACAAGTCTGTCTCTGTACTGTAAACAGGCAATACCACGTTTATGTCCGTTTAGAGTCCGAACAAACTCACATGTACCGCTGTTCCACACCTGCATTAAACAATAGGGTGTGAAATCAAATAGTTAAAATACTGGTTTGTGTATAAACGTAATATTTAACAATTCCTTTTACTGATTTACAAAGCTATGTTACACCACACGATAAAAGATTTTAGAAAAATTGATTATCAAGAATGTCCCTTTCAACGCATGTAGAAAGGCAGTCTTTTGCATGAGCTAAAACGTTAATAGATTACATTATCGTAGCAGTACAAGATTAGAGTTTATTGTTCCTAGAACCTTTTTTGCCAACAGTTTTTGAACCCCCCTGCAAAGTTCTCTGCAGCTCAAAAGTTTTTACATTTATAAAATCTGTATAGCAACCAGAAGTGCCGTTACCTTGATAGTTCTATCTCCCGAGGCAGATACTATATATTTATCATCGAAATCAACAACATTGACGGCTGCCCGATGCCCCACCAGCACCCTCCGGAGAGTAATGTCTGAGGGGGAAGCCATGTCCCACACTGCAATTGAGCGGTCTTTTGAACAGGTCACCATCATGCCATTGCTGAAGCGCAGATGCAACACCGCCTCACAGTGATGAATTAATGTATTTAACATCTCGCCTGTGTTCACATCCCACACTCTGAAACAAATAAAAACACATTTAGAGAAATAAAGGCTACCAGTATTTTAACTACACCCTTACTTTGCATTACTAGTATTGTACTCCGTGTGGTGCATCCCGCTTTAAATCAAAAGACAAAACGAAAAACCTGAAATGCAAGCATAATTTAAATTTCAATGTTTTACATGAAACCAGCTGCTTCTGAAAATAATTATCAACTTATTTTATACTGTTACTTAATAGCATGCCACAAAGCAAAGCCTCCCACAATCAAATCACATACATGTGACACTGCACCCCTTGTTCTCCTTCTACTGCAGGTCAATCCCAGTTCTGACTAATCCGTTGAGCAAGACAATATACCCGGTACCTGACAGTGGAGTCTGAAGATCCAGTGACAATGACATATATCCGGTACCTGACAGTGGAGTCTGAAGATCCAGTGACAATGACATATACCCGGTACCTGACAGTGGAGTCTGAAGATCCAGTGACAATGACATATACCCGGTACCTGACAGTGGAGTCTGAAGATCCAGTGACAATGACATATACCCGGTACCTGACAGTGGAGTCTGAAGATCCAGTGACAATGACATATAGCCGGTACCTGACAGTGGAGTCTGAAGATCCAGTGACAATGACATATACCCGGTACCTGACAGTGGAGTCTGAAGATCCAGTGACAATGACATATAGCCGGTACCTGACAGTGGAGTCTGAAGATCCAGTGACAATGACTCTCTCGTCGTACTGCAGACACAACACCGAGCCTGTGTGTCCTGTAAGAACTCGTTTACATTCCAACGTGTTCTTATCCCAAATCTAGAACAGGAAAATTAAACACGTGAGTAACCCGAGCTACGTTGCATAGTTATCATGAAGTGCCTGTAACAGGGCACACACACTAACAAAAACAGTTTTGTCACCTAACCTTTACAGCCCATTGAACCTATTTGAAGAGGTTTGTAAGATCCTCTGAAAATATGTTATAGTAATACATCAAGCATATTAACCACGTGCACAACATGCATGCATTGCAACATACCTTTATAGTGTTGTCTCGAAGACCACTCACAATCTTCTGATCGTCATACTGCAGGCAGTATACCCCTTTGCTGGTTTCACTTCGGCAGTGGATTCGTTGTAAGCTGTGCTTTCCACAACGCCAGTTCGACTCTATTGTCTGCAAACCACAAGCAGACACCGTTTGTTCCTTTATCGAGGGTCTTGGGATAATATAACGTGTGTTATCATTTAATAGAATGTAAACAAGCCAGCTAGTAAATTTAATTAGCAATACCTGTTTACTACAGAGTGGGCATCAGTCTTGTATGTCTCATGTGGAGTTTTCTGAAGGTGGTTTGTAAAAAAAAAATAAAAAAAAAAACGTGGTAGGTGTAATAGAAAGGTTTACAAACTAAACCTTACTCATCTTACCTCTATGTCTTGTATAATTTTGGGATAAAGTGCTCTGTAGAATGAGTTGGGTGGGGTCTTCCCATCCAGGGGCTTGTTTTTAAACAGATACTGGTCCCTGAAACATCCAAACAAAACATTAGTTACAGGATATATATTGATAAAATGTTTTCTATTCAAGTTGTCATTTTCTGTAGTTCTCAAAGCTTTCATTTTTGTAAGCAAAAAAAAAAAAAAAAAAAAAGGTTTGCTGCCACTGCTCCATGCCTTGCATTGCACAAAAAATATTGCACATTTGGTAAAACAAAATCTTTGAAAACTATGTAGAAATTTAAAACAGGAATACAACCATGTCAGAGAACTGATCAACAAAAATCTGTTATTAAATGTACAAAATATTTTGTTTCAGTGTGTAGTACGTAGGTAATTATTATTATTAATTTATTTTTATTTTTTAATTATAATTTACTGTTGGTAGTTAATTTCAAAAGGGTGAGATTTTCCTGCATGACAGAGAAAGGAGGGCATAAACCCCACCTGAACCCCAGGAAAGTGTGTCATTTGCACTCAAATTTTAAACGTTCACATTGCACTTACCATCCTCTTCTCTCTGCCAATCCCCTCCACAGAGAGTCTGTCCTGACCATCCTCTCAATCAGTTTCTTCCACAGCATGCCATCTGATGTCACTCTGTACCACTCTTTACAAACCAACTCGGCCGCACAGAGAGATTGGGCATCCAGGTAGGACAAGATATTCTCTGCAATGTGATCCAGACCCCGAGCTGAAGAAAAAACAACTTTTTTTCACTATGAAGTAACTTTGAGGGAAACAAAAATATTTACTGGCTCTTGTACAGGAAATAATGTTTTCACAAAGTCTGCTGCTCCCTCTAGCTGTTTGAAACAGAGCAGGACCAGGAGATGCCTTTTCCAATTCAGGTTGCTTACTTAAAAGCAAAACAAGTCTGACTACTTTTCTAAAATGTTTTATTTCTACAGGGATACCTGCTAAAATACTATTTTTGTAAATAGAGGCTATGCGTCTATGGCCCTCCCTTAAATGCATATACATGCAACACATGCTTGTTTCACTGAACGTTTTGGGGAAAGGATGTGTTTGGGCAAAGTTTGTCTGCTAATCAAATGTGAAATTAGACTGTAAAAACTTAAAACATTGCTTTACTATTTTTTATTCAGCAATCATGTTGAACAAATGAATGAAGAATGAAATCAGACTCTGTAGAAGTTGTACTACAGAGCATTAAGTGAGGATGAATGAAATTAGGTTTGGCTGCTCTCAATCACGTGTATGCAGGTCAAGAGGAACCACCATCTGACTTTCATCAATGGAAACTGAGACACCACGTAGCTTTATAAAACCAATTACACTTAACAAAATGCTACTCGTGCAGGAAAATGCATTTAATACAGCATGTATCCTTCCACCCCCACCCCATACTAAACATTCTCTACACTACTGGGACAAACTGGTGAAGCCTAATGTGGCATTTAAAGCTCAACACGTATTAGACTGGTGAAACAAATATGCTCACTCCATTTTCCTTCTTTTTTGAAGCGTGGCACAGAAACAAGGTCATTTTTTTGATTATATCTTTGGTATATAAAGATTTGGGGCCAGTTATACCGGGAAGCGTATACAGTAAATGAAGACTGTAAATCACTGACTAGGGCTCCAAGTCACAATAGGCCCATTGTACATGTTGTAATGAACATGAGGTTCCTGCTTATTCCAGTAATCTCTCCATTTACTGAGCACTGGATAAGGACTTTGTGGAGTCACGTGTTCAAACAGCATGGGGTTATTTATAGGCCCTGACCACCACTGCGACACTAATAGTTCACACACATTTTTTCAGAACAAGCTAAAAAAAAATCAAGATGAATCCAGATGGGACATCTCTTAAAGTAAAGCCTTTATCGACCTACAGACATGTACATGAGCACCAACTAAAACCATTCACACTAGTGATAAAAAGAATGTTGATTCTTCTCCTTCAATAGTTGAGCATTAACTCCATCCTCCCCAAAGGCGCTCATTTTATACAAGCTGATGGTGTACTTTATGAGGTGACCTGCATGGAAATGCAAAGACTGTACAGTAGACGCCAAGCTTGAGCTTCTACGACTTGCTTGTATTACAATGGACTTGTTGGGTCTGTATGAACAAAGAAACCTATTAATACCTGTACAGATTTTCTGTGCTTGTGTCTCTCTGTACCTGGTAGTGCAGTGATGAAGTCCCTCTGTAACATGGGCTTCAAGTAAGAGTTGATGTGTCCGTGCTGGTAGTGACACATCCGGGAAATGAGCTGCTCGACGAACTCCACTTGGTCACTTTCCGACCACTGGTCAAAATACTTCACACAGAGCTCCTTCTCCTTCTCATAGTTGGCAGACAGCTTCCTCTGCTTGGGGACGAACATGCTGTTTGTTCCATTGGCAAGTTTAGTCTGGTTAAAAAAAAATAAAAAATCTGTAAATTCAGAGACTGAAAATACTAAAATTACATGCATTACCCCCCATGTCACAATAAATAAATATATTTGGAGAAAAACTAATTTTATTGCCTAACTAATTGTGCCCGCAGCAGGATAAAAAAAAAAATCTGAATTGTGTGTAATCAGTTAACAACAAAACTGATTACTTGCATAAGAAATACAGTATGAAGCTTTCCTTTTATTGATATATTCTGAAGTTGCCACACTTATAAATTTACTATGTATGTTAGGATCCAAAGTGTAAAATATAAACCAAATTGGCTAGGGGTTAACAGTGGTTAATTAAAACATTTTAGGGTTATATTTTAATGTTCCACAATGAAACCGAAGATAGTGGATTCATATTTCTACATGGGCTCCTAATACCCCAAATCTAAAACACTGAACTTGTGACCGAGTTCAGACCCTCATAAAACAGGTTTGCAAGAGATATAACATTACTCATGCTTAATTTACCCAATTTCTTATATAGTTTCGGTTCAAGTAGTACTGTGGTAACAGAAGGAGGACAAGTGATTTGCCTCTAGCAGAAAATAAAAGTAAGGTTTAACAAAGTACCTCAATTGAGTTGTCTAAATGCATAGCTGAAGCATTTCAAGGTTTTACTACAATGAACAGCATCCACGCATTTAACTAGCAATGCTTTAATTCACAGTTATAATTGTACTTATTTTAGAAACAAATCATTTCTGTCTACTGTGATGAATTATTTCAATTTGGTGCATGGATGAAAAAAAAAACCCCTCAATGACAGCACTAATTACAATACTTTTTTTCAGTGCTGGTGTAAAATATGACAGAGCAGCAGCTTTGGGAGCGTGGAGAACAGCTTCTAATTTCCACAGAGAAGCTGACAATCTCTTCTCCCTTCTCATCTCTCAATCCTCCAGAGCAAGATTCAACTTCCTCATTTAGTTAATTACTGAGAGAAATCATTGTCTCCCTGCGATCAGAGAGAGACAGTACCCTGTTAAGTGTGAATTTGATCGATGGCTACTGTTGAAACTTAATAACTTCACCCCAAGGCAAACCGCAAGATAAATATAATAGAGAGCTTCTGACAGTAAAAGCCTGCCAGAACAAAAATGCTGCCTCCTTTCTGGGAAAAGATAAAGAAAAAAATCAAAACAGCAGCTTATAATTGGGCAATTGTCAGTTTAATGTACTATGTGTAAACAGTTTACTTTAAGAGACTCATTAAAACTTACTCTTTCAGAGTAACAGGTAAAGCTGGGGAGCTTCCATCCAGCATGCCTCCCCTATATGCCCACTGGGAATAGAATGTGCAAGGCTACCGTAATAAGTTAAGGCCATGTGCACAGCTTGTTGCTCATTGTTAACAGATTTGACAGGTTTGAGTTTTACCGAATCGAAGCGATGAATCGATCCATCGTATCGTTTGAACACTATCGATAGCCAAGCCTGTGTGTTGTTTCTGTGTAAAGGTTTTAAGCAAAAAGGGTTTTTTTTGTTTGTTTTTGGAATCAGCAATCATTTATTAGATTGTAGAGCAGAGTTTCCCCTGCTCGCCTCAGGTATGACTCACTGAATCTGCGTGCGATTGAGCTCACCTTCTCCCTCCGTGAGTTTTTACTGATGGGATCACATCTGCGCGGGAGTCTTCAGGGCGAGCAACAGAGCAAGTTAATAAATATCGACCGTGATACAATGCCTTCTGATGGTTGGCAATTATTTTCTAAAATAGAAGACGGCAAGAAAGTAAAGAGCAGCTATGCAACAAGTGTCTGGGATACTGATTATCAAGACCATTTAATAAGATGGATCCTACAAAACTCCAAACAAAATCGGACAGCGATAAAACTAAACACGTACCGCCAGTTGCTTTTTTTTTTTTTTTTTAATGGAGAAACAGCAAAGCAGATTAGAAGTATGACTGTGCATGTAGTGACGCAAGATGTACTGTAAGGCCTGGAAATATTGTTGATGGAGCTGCGTTTAAAAAACTCGTTCCAAATCTTGCACCAGGCTACCAAACGCCTTCCCAAAAGAAGGTGTCCAAGTAAAATATAAGCCATGTACAATACTGTTATCGAACTGCTGTGGACAGTGTTAGCTTTTTCTAAATTAGTTATTTTATTCTCTGGATTGGTTGTTAAACTGACGATTAAAAAAAAAAAAAAATTTAAATCAATGGGTTTTGCTTTGACCCCCAACTGGCACAAATCAACACGGTTAAGGTAATCCACAGCTCCACATGCATTACTGCTGTATTTTTTACCCTTACATAACATCGATGAATCAGCTTTTTTGGAAAATATAAAATTGATGGTGAAAAAGTAGGCATAGCCCCAGTCTTAAGTTGTACATTAGTGTACAATTTTTGTCAATCATTTTTTGTGTAGCTAATTCAATGCCCAAAACAGGTGTAACGGTAGGCACCATATGCAACAGGGACTGTTTAGGTTCATTAACAGCTGGTAACTAACTGAAATGTGTTGGTTTATAAAATGTATTGTACTTGCTTGTTGAAGATTGTTCCTATAGTAAACAAACCTGAAAATCAGGGATGTTTGGGTATCAACCAACATCTTTTACCAACAATACATATCTTTCAGATTTAATTTGGGTATAAGCCAATAATCTGTTGACTATATACATTTTAACCTACAGCATAAATCTGTTTAGGTTTATACGCTACATTAGAAATATTAAAGTTTTGCAAGAATACATCTGTATTTTTTAAAGAACCTGATGATCTCGTATCTAAGGAGTCACGAAGCATAGAAATAAGTGGCCTAAAAGCAAAGACACTACAACTGTGCTTTAAATATCAAAAGCATGCTGCTTATAAACCACCAAACGAACACATTTTAAAACACAAACGCAGTCCTTAATCCCCAACAGTTAAAACAGGCAGCAGCTGTGAACCTGCATACATCATCCTATCTGTCTCTGTTCGTGCTAATTAAACGGTTGATCACAGAATGATACCCCATGTGTTTTGTTTTGCTGTGTTCTGATTGGAAGCTGCTGCACTCGTCCAGCCCACCCTGTCTGAAGCACTTACATTAATGTGACAGGAGGCTGAAGATGGATTACCCACAGCCATATTTCCCATCTTCTCCAATCAAGAACTATCTGTGTAAATTGATTGTTCTAATTTGCTCTCATTATTATTACAATATGAGGACAAAATAACACACACAGCCCCCTGTCAAAGCAATGCAAATCAGTCATTAGTTATAAACAGACACAGTCTGCTTTTCATGAAGAGCATCACAGTGTGTTGATATATTAGATGCAAACACTTCGTAAACAGGTTTGCTATCTTCACTGTAGTGATACAGCATGTCATTATTTTCACTTTAAAAGGTACAAGAATTTAAAATGCCACCTATCAATTTATATGTTGCTTACAGCACAAGTCCAACCTTTTCTGACCAGTCCGTTAAAAAACCTTCAATGCCGAGGATTTGCCAGACGTTTTATTTATTCTTATATCAATAAGCATGTTAAGTGCTCAGATAAACTTCATTTTAAAAAGATGTACACCTAAAGGTGTAGTTTCTTCCTAAATATGTCGTTTTGAATAAGCACTGTTTTATAAACAGAGATTGGTACGAGACATTTGATAAATTCAAAGCTCATTACTGTCTCCACTTTCTCACTATTGTGAAACCCTACTCAAAAATGGTAAGACAACCCGACTTATCCTAGATCTTATACAGCATGCATTTTAACCATGCCTGTCCAATTAATAAATATGGTCTTTATAGAAACAAGATGCTTGGGTTTAATGTTTGCCTACAGGACATAACATTCTCTCCCTTAAAATGAAGTCAATACTCACTTAAGCTGCAAAAAAAGAACATTATAAAAGCCTGCCCTCAAGTGAGAGATAAACAATGTAACCCCACTGAAAGTAGTAAGGGGTTTTGCTTATCCTGCACAATTCAGAACTCATCAGTGATTAGCTCATTGCAAAGCAGGGCTAAAACATGTGAAAATGGCCAGACTGAGGATATAATGATGGAATCCCATTACTACAATAATGTCCATTATGACCAGTGGTGTTATTTTCATTAACAAGAGCATGGAGAGGTAGATATGAGATGAAAGGCTTAATCAATCTAAATTCGGGATCTTAAAGTTTACTACAATCCCTAAGGTACCATCAGAGTAAAATAACGTCATGATTGCAGGGATAATTAAAATTGACATGCATGACATTAAACCTGGACGTAACCCTAGCAAGACTTCCAAGTGACAGCATTACGCAGTGTTCGAAAATTATATTGCCCGACATTATTATTATTATTTATTTCTTAGCAGACGCCCTTATCCAGGGCGACTTACAATTGTTACAAGATATCACATTATACATTTTTTCACGTTATACAGATATCACATTATTTTTAACATACAATTACCTATTTATACAGCTGGGTTTTTTACTGGAGCAATCTAGGTAAAGTACCTTGCTCAAGGGTACAGCAGCAGTGTCCCTAACCGGGGATTGAACCCACGACCCTCCGGTCAAGAGTCCAGAGCCCTAACCACTACTCCACATGCCCGAGTCAGGCACCTACAATTTTTCAATGCCCTAAAACAAAAGTAAGCGATTACTTTATTACATATTTAAACTTTCCGTATTTGCTCCCACATCACTTTCTTTTTTACCTACATCCCTTCCAACCAGCATCTCATGTGTTCTAGTATTGTGTCCCTGTGCACCTGCGCGAACAGCAGAAAATGTGATGCCCAAGTGTTTTGAGCTGCTATTGGTTAAGCTATTCTGCTGTCGGAGTGATAACGGATTGTATTTACAATGGATTACCGAAACGGGGGGGGGGGGGGGGGGGGGGGGCTGTGTGCCGGCACAAATTAAGGCAACTAAGAGGATGCAGCAGTTGAACACTGGATGTTTGAGACTGTTGGCACGAGACACCCTGTTGACACACAGCAGGACATGCAGTCCAGAAGTCCTCTATCGGTGTGGAATCACCAGCAGCAGAAAAGGGTTTTTCAGTTTCACACTTGGGCATGTAAAATTTTGTGTTGGCCATGTAAAATTTAGAGCTACATGCCCGACCGGGCATGTTAAGATTTTCCTGGCATTACGTCAGTTATAACAGATTGCATTGTTTTCGTGGTGCAGTTATTTATAGTGTCTTCTGAGGCACACAGGAATATCCAAAGTGATCTGTTACAAGACCTCTATTTTACATCTCATCAAATTTAACAGCACATCACTCACTGCTTCTGCACTCTGTTTGGAGTTTAGGTAGATTCTAGAAAAATTCTTACCCCTGGTTATTTCCCAGCAGGATACAAACCTGTGACCTACTGGCCTGCAGGAAAGCGTGCTATAAACTCAGCCCCCAACAGCCTCCCTGCTAGTGCTATTTCATTAACCCCATCCTTGGCCTAGTGACCTCTCATGCTGTCTGTTCATTTGTCCCAAGAAAATAAGGGTACCTTTTTCTCTTTAACACACTGGACATTCACATGTGTCTGTTTCATGTGGCACCAGCACAGCTGCTGGATCACAATGATGTTATAATATTTAGGCTTTGCTGGATATTGTTCTCAGATCAGCATATCAATGTATCACCTTAAAACACTGCAGCACCTGGGAGGCACTGATTTCATCCATCATGCATGAAAAGAAACCAACCAAGCTGTTATACAGCAAGAATGCTGGAACAAAACGCAACAAAAAAAATACTAAACTATAATAATTTTCCTTGCAAATGCCTAGTGGTGGGTTTCCATGTGCTCTACATCACACAATCTGAAATTGGCATTAACCAAGAGAAACTTTGGTAAATATCATGTTGTGGTGTTTTGTGCAGGTTTCAATGAGGTACTGAGCCACTTACAATTCCTGCACTGGAAAGACCCAACTAAACACACTCCTCAGAATGCGCTGATGCTGCCAATTACATGCCCCCAGCTGCATGCTCCAGCCCCACTTCCATTCCTGTAGATTTATGCATGCACTCAACAACGTTATTACAAGTCAGAGTTTATTGGGAAATTGTTACATTATGCGGAGTGTCTAACAAATTGCTTATGCTGCTATAATTGGATTACAACAGCCGCTCGCTCCCATCGGTGAGATTAGGCAGGCAGGGCTCCCGCCGATCTCACAACCCTAGCAGTAATTTTATTTGCCTTGCCTCACTCTCTCTCTCCTAACAACATGCCTCTCTCTCTTCCTGCCAGCTGTCTCTTGGAGAGGCAGGCTTGTTTTTTGGCCCCTAACAACGCAATTACAGCCCTGCCGATTGCAGTGTCTGTGCATTAAGTACCGCACCAAAATGAGGCGGATTAATCGCTGGCCCTTCCAAGCCACTGAGGTTTTTCCAAGCAGCCTATCCGATATGCATGGCTGGTCAAAGCCGCAGCACTTGCTTTTCTTTATACTGCATGACTACAGGTTTAAACAGTGAATTAAATTACAATGTGCTGCCATCGTTCCGATTCATCACAGTTCCCCTGGTAAGCTGACTGTATTTGTGTGAAAACCTTCTTGCTTCTGATGGGACCAGAGCTTGCAGATCCAGTCACTTACAGTAGCTCCTACTGTATGTGAAACATGAAACATTTATTACATTGATTAATCAACCAAAATGTTTTTTATGCAATTGTTATTAAACATTAGTATTGCTGCTACTAATATTTCAATACATCAGGTTTAATTTCTGCTGCTCTTATGTCATTTTTATAGGCCTACAGTAACAAGGGTAGGGTGACCCGTGCAAAGTGTTACTGTACATCAAGTCAAATCTAGATAGATAATGTAATGTAAAAGCAATGCACACTGTCTAGTTATTTAAGATGTTCCAAATGCTACTGGAGGGCAGACTAAAACGAAAGCAACATCTGCCTTTACCTTTCTGGTCCTAAAATGAGATCTAAAGAGAATGTTCTTCTCAAACCAATAGAATTCTGCCAAAGTAGTGATTCATGACTTCAGCCACTAATTGCAAGATGCAAGGATTTGTTTTTCACGATGAGTGTTTTTGAACTGACTGTACTGCTAAGAGCCTTTCTAAACAGTTTCATTTCTTACAATGCCTCAGTGACAAGAGATTATCTAACAAAGTAATGGTTAATCAATAGAGACTTTAGTTGTCAGGTGAAACATAGAACACACTAAAAGCGATTGATTGCAGAGATTTTCTTCATTTACTGGAAAGTATATATTTAAAATGACAACAAAACTAGAAGAAGGCTTCAGCCGCCTCTGTCCCAATAAACTCTTAACAGTATGCTGAGAAATACACTAGAACGGATTACAAAGCTCAGCATACCTCGGTTTTCATGAAAATATAAATATATATTTGTTATTATCATTGTTAAAACAACAATACCAGCACATAGGCTACATACTGTATGCCATGTGCCATCCTGTATGTACAAAGTTGGCTGTCACTTTAAAAAGAAAAAGCTTATCTTGGCAGTTTCTCAAACAAAATCACTTACTCCCACCCCCTTCTTAAAATAAAAATCAGGCAGCAAGCTGCTGAAAACCTGGCAGCTGTTACCTCCGACAATGAAGCTAGTTTTTATCATACTGTCATACATTTTAAGTAGCTATGTGGGTCAGCACCTTAAAACTGCTGGGGAGGTAGCTGTTCTAATCAGTCCGACCTTCTCACTGCAGGTGACACGACCTCTCTATAGAGGTGTGAGGAGTTTAGGAACAGCAATGTCCCAGGCAGATGGTTCCCGTGTTGTGTGGTACGGAAAGGGGGATGTGTTAATATGTAGTCCTGGGCTTTTCACATTCACTGGCCTCCTCATGCCTTTAAAATCACCAGGGTTCCAGCAGCATTAAGAGACTGAATAGAGGTGGCTGTGGTGGGGGAGGGTGCTGAAGAGATAAATACAGAAGAGACATCACTTTACTTAAAAAGAGGACTTTGGAAAGACTTCTTGACACTTTATCCATCACTGTCCACTTGGTTTGGATGGTGAGTGGGTGTGGCTGGATAAAGACTGAAAGGGGACAAAAGCTAAAGCAATTATTAGCTTAAGTGAACTGCTTTCTAAGAACTATTCAGTCCCTTGGGAAAATCACCCCAAAAGCTCTAATAAAGTCATTCAGGAAAGTTTTAAAAGAAAGGAACACTTTGAAGGCTTTCAACATCAAGGGATACTCAGGTCTTGTGCTTTGCTTATAGGTTTTGCTTTTTTTTTTTTTTAACAAAATAGTTACAGCCTCTGCAGTGCTTTGATCCCAGTTTTTACTACCCCCTCTGCAAAACAGTCCATTTAACGTGTTAACAGAACGCTGTACAGTGGCACTAAAAGTCCATCCCCAAGAGCTAAAGGGAATTTGTTGTATTGCCTCCACTTACAGTGATTGTGTAAGTATACTGTAGGTAGAGCACCTAATTAATTTCATTATTAAAAATCGTAAACAAATTAGATACATCAAATAACTGAACAAAGATATTTTGGCAATAATCTTTGCAAATAAATGTAATACAATAGTACCTGTAACAATAACGTAATGTGACCACTTTTAGCTGGATAATTGTATTGTTTCTTGGTGGCAGTTTGTTTGATGCAGTTGGACCAAAGTGAACAAAAATCTAACGGTCACTCTCAAGATTTATATAGGGAGTTCATACATTGACATTAATTAGTATTGACATCAGAATTGTCTTTCATGAAAAAAGTATCCATATAGTGTTAGAAGGGTTTATCAACCTGAATGGATTAAACATTTAACACATTTTTCAAATAATCCATGCCAACCCAATGACCTTTCACTTTAGAGCATTCAGACTGGCAGAGCCACAAAGCCTAAAAGAAAAAAAAAAAAAAAGCCATTTTCCTATTGCCAGCTATTCAAGAGATAGAAGGAAGCTGAGTAAACAGCACGTATTGTCCTCCGTTTAAAAGCGTGCAGAGTAATCAAGTTCAGGACGGCCCCAAACAGCTGCCCTGTGACCCGGTCATCTTGACCTCTTCCATCCTTCACCTTTGCAAGGACTATTCAATCACTTCCCATCATTATAACATCTTCTGTTATGTGTCAGAGCAGCACGCTCCCAAGGAGCAGTCACAATACAATAAGCCTATTGCAAGTCAAAACAATCCACTTTCTGCCAAAAAAGGAAGAAAAACAGATGGCCCCACCATAAACGTACAAATCAGTATTCATTGCCATTGTACACCCCCCCCAACCCCACCCCCCTTCTAGCATAGAACCCAAATGAAGGGAGCTGCCACATATGCTGCGTTTATTTCTTTACATTTTTCCCTACTGAAAGTGGGTGGGCTACAGTAACACAACATGCTTATTTCTAGATATGACAAAAGACACAAGCGAAAAGATTATTTTTAGCTGCGTGTGCGAGTGTATTACAGATAAAAGAATTTGGTTGATTCCAGCACAAAATTGGAAAAAGAATAATCTGTAACAGGAACATATGTGCTTCCAAAAAATCAGCAGCCGTATGATAACCTAACCAAAATAATTATTCTGTCCTTATACGATGCCCTACTAACAGGAAAGAGCATTACTGTATCAACGTACCTGTCTGTACGCATTCTTCTCTGAGATAATCTTCCTAGGGGGCTCCTCATTATGACAATCTTCTCTCTCATCAGAACTCTATTTCAAAGAAGAAAAAATAAAACAAATCGAATAGGTTGCTAGAAAAAGATTAAAACCCTGTATTTCTGCAGTGTCTAACACTGTCCCATGTCCCAACAAATGGAGGAAAATAATGATTCAATGCCTGTATGTCAAGTAAATGGCTTCACATCTTATTAGAACCTTTGTACCTAATTATTTGAAAGTCCAATGTCCAATATTCTGCGTCGGAGTAGAAATACACTTAGTTTATCAGTAAGGGACAGTGTAGGGAAGTGCTATTTTCACAAGCATTAGAAATGTGTATAATTAAGTAACCTTGCAATGTAAATGTAAATCCAATCACTTAAATTAATTAACAATTCCCAAGACAAGAGGAGATAATCACTATGCTAATCCAGACATTAATCCTCAGTTTTTGAAGTGGGTTTTTTTCACCCCCAAGGATACATAGTTTTCCTTTACAAGACCTACCATTTAAATACAGTGGACCTCAATAGGGACAAGGCAAAAAAAAACAATAGTTCAAATTACAATGCAGACTTGTCTGATGAGACAACCTCACTTCTAGACCCACTAACAGGTTTGTATTAACCTCATCTCAGAGTAAAACGCAAAAATAACTAACAAAACCTCCAATACAAATATATATATATATATATATATATATATATATATATATATATATATATATATATATATATATATATATATATATATATATATATATATATACACACACACAAAGAAATGAGCAGCATGAGTTTCCAAAGATCAGGGCAATTCTCTATGCAAATCTGACTTGTTATTGTTCCAGGTTCGTTAATCTTGCTGAAAGCCTTGCCAACCCCTTTTTGATGGATTAACTCCTGACAGCTCCAATGTGTGTGTATTGACTAGATTGACATTATCATTAAGAGGGGGCGGGTCCAGAGCTCTTGAGACAGTCAATTTCATTCGCCGACATCCCCGGCTCGACAGCTGAGCTTCTCCCGCACACAAACCCCCCTCCGAGCTCCAGGCTTGTGCTCGTCCGCCCACACATTCATCATCCTGAAGTTAATTGGTGTGGGCTTTAAGCAAATTTCTAACACCATCTAAAGGCACAGTGACACTGACTGCTGACCCACCGCCATACGGTACCTATTGATTAACCTGATGAAGCAGATGATTCTAATAGAATTCTCGGCAGGAGTGAAAATGTATTAGCCTTTACGGGGGAATATTTGCCTTCATCAATATGCAAGACGGATAGAGGGGAAGAATAAAACCTGCATTTTTTTTCTTCTGGGGTTTATGCCTCTGTTTGCTTTCACTGGCAACTGTTACCGACCCCCCTCTCCCAATGAGTAACGACCCCTGTTCTTAAACAATACACCTGCTATCAATCTAGGAAAAATCTAACCAAACTAAATTATTTCATTAATGTCAGCCATTAATGATTCAGTCACATATTACACGTTTTACAGTACAAGCAGAGAACATAGCAGTATTAATTATAATAATAAATTCTTATAAAACATACAAAGAATTGAGGATACGACTACAGTAATTATTTTGTTGAAAAAAAAAAAGATTTCAGAAAAAAAGAAAGCGAGCAACATCGATCCAAGAAAATGACATGGGATATGTGATATTTTTAAAAAGTTAGCATGCTACTGTGACATTTATCATCCACATCATTTTTCATATATCCACTTAAACTATAAAACTATTCTTCATTGTTTATAAAAAATTAAAAAAATCTGCATGAGAAATGGCGTGTATTGGACTATCATACAAAACATATCAAACAAAAATTAACCTATCCAGAGACAACTCTGTGTTCATTTTCATCACCCCTGCACACATTCATCTTCAAGCTGAATGTATTTCCACCCAGTAATGAATTCAAAGCAGTGACCCATCAAATAGAATAAAAAAAAAGCAATATTGGGTTGTGGCTCTACATTATCACTTTCCATTGCCTGTTCAAAGAAAGAAAGAGAGATCTCAATCAAGGGAGAATGGGCATTTGTGACAGGTAGCCCATCGTAGGGTTAATTAAACACTTGAGCTTAACACCCTCCCCATCATTAACCAAACAAAAACAAATCATTCAAGCCGCACTCATCTTGGGATACACTAGGCACATGTCTGAATGAAGGGGGTCCCTGGTCTCCGGGGGTTATATCTGGTTTATCAATTATTCTAGTGATTACATGAGATTACTCTGAAGCATTATTCAAGTGTATCTCCCATACCAACAACTAGAACTGACACAACAACTGCACCTAAACTGGCATGAAAGAAAGGCCACAAAAAAACAAAAACAAAAAAAACTGCTTTCAGAAATTAAATAGCTGCTTTCAACTGCATTCAATTGACTTAATATGAAGTAATCTTTGTAACTCAAGATCTCATCGAAGTCTTAAGCATGAGCTGATTTGTAGATCAGCAGCCTTGTGGGTTTAAAAGCTGCACAGATGAGAAAAGGGTTAATGAAGCAAGACCTCATCTAGTATAAAGGCTGGGACAAACAGAAATTACGCCACGAATACAAAGGTAAATCTCCCAGCACAAAAAAGTACATTATTGCCCTCTTTGGGGGGTTCCTTTTCCTAACGTGAACAGTATCTGACAAATGTACATTAGTTAAGGGAAACATTTTTTTCATCTAAACCCATTACAAGGCAATTAAAATGAAGAGCTTGGGTGGCAGAAACTAACTAAAGTGTTTTATCTAAAGATATTTATTATGTCTGATTTAAATAATTAAAGTTTGATATTCATGAAACTTGTATAGACTTACACTGATAGAATAACAGCTTGATTTGAATGAGGGCGAGTTACATTACTGTTCTTAACGGCTTACATTATACAGTAAATATTGCTTTGATTGTGAACACATACATTACAAAAAGTGACATTAATTTAAATCAATTTTAAAATTAAACTTAAATAGAAACACTAAATGAATATGGAAATATGTTAAAGAATTAGTGCTGGGACGAAAACAGAATTTTCATGTTCAGATATTAGCTCATAATTTAAATATTCGTTTGGATATTCATTCATTTTCAAAAAGTAATAAAAGCCATTATATTGCTCAGAACGCAGGCAGAGACAGTAAAGCAGGGGTTTGTGGCCTGTGTGTGTGTGCCTTTATTTTACAGCAAGGTGTTACAATATGTAACACGTTAAAGCAGAAAAATATCCCAGGAGTAAAGAATACATTGTATAGGCCTTACTTAACCCCAGTGAATTAACTACAAAACAAAGGATGCCAAATAGCAGTTCAAGTGAAACATTGTTTTGTTTATTCCCAAAATAAACAGTATATAAAGTTGAAACTGCTTTTTATTTATTCTGTACTTTTTTCATTCCTTGCCATTGCTGTTTCTTCACAGTAAACAGTGGCCACAGACAGGTTTTCATTAAGTAATAATGTGTGGTTTACTTGTGCCTTTTTGTAGCTGAACAAGCAAACAAACTGAAATTGTACTTTAAACACTTCAAATAAAACAAACGTGGAAATGGCATTGTAAAACGAAGGGGGAAAAAAACTCATTGTTTTGGTTCTTGTTTATTACATTCCACAAAAAATCGCAACAAAAAACATATACTATATACAAAAAATCACTTTGCAACATTTCCATCAAGTTGGGCACTGTTTAAGAGAGGCATTTCAGAATGACGTGCTTTCTTTTTTCTGTCCCACGAGATTCTGACTAGCTCTAGCGCAGCACAATGTTTTTTTGATCCAGATGGCTTTCCATAAAGATCACTATGTGTGCGCGCATTATCTGGTTTGTTTACTTTTTGCTGTCAAACTTTAAGAGGCTATCGAGCTGCTGTGCTGATCCTGTGTTTTTTTTTATTTTTATTATTTATTTTTTTATATATTAAATCTCACATCACACAGAACTTTTTCATTTGCCATTTTTTTAAAACTGTCATGCAACTTCTGGTGAGGCGGTAAATAAGTTCAAGGTATTCTTGTAATTTCTAGCGAATACGAACACCTTTTTTTTGTATCCGAATACATGTATAAAAAATATTTGTTTGAATATTATATTTGTCCCAGGACAAAAACAAATATTCCCAAGAGATGTGCAATAGCTCCAGAGACCACTAGATAGCAGCACACTACAGAGTAACACACTCTTCTCCAGCCCTTGGATGTCACTTCAGTACATAATGCGGAGGCAGTGTGGTCCAGTGGTTAAAGTCCAGGGCTTGTAACCAGAAGGTCACCGGTTCAAATCCCACCTCTGCCACTGACTGACTCACTGTGTGACCCTGAGCAAGTCACTTAACCTCCTCGAGATGTTAAATCACTGTCCTATTGTAAGTGACTCTGCATATAATGCACAGTTCATAGCCTACCTCTGTAAAGCACTTTGTGATGGTGGTCCATTATGAAAGGTGCAATACAAAAAATAAAGACATTAAAGATATTATATATAATGCGGACTGTGATTCCAAAGATCAGTTACTTCAAGGGACAGGAGGACAAACAAAGAAAGGAGATTGAGACAGAGAGAGAAGATATATGAGGATTACAAAAAAAAGAAACACAGGGAACAAGTTTCGGGTATGCCCCAAACAAAACAGAGCTACCTTGAGTAAATGGGAATTGAACAAAGCTCAATATGATATTTTTACTGTGCAAGTATTTAAAAAAGAAAAACTATGGAGTAATTTACTGTACAGTATAACATTATATATGTAAAGGTTTACTTGTATATATAAACTTAGGATTATTAAAACGGCCTTGGACAGTTTGATCCCCTACAAATTCACAAAAAGAAAAAGAGAAGCAACATTTTTTTGTGAAATTTTAAACCACTTTAGGAGTTCTGGTAATTAACTCCAATCCTATCTACATGCTCATTCAGAAAGGCTTACCTTGATGTTGACAGGCTGTTTGAACAGCTTGAATATGTGAAACTCATGCTTCACGACTCAACCCAAATTGGAAGTCTGGCACGGCATTAACAACAGCCAGGTTTTACCGTATGACTGTTCTGTGATCTTTGGCTTCTCAGATTATGAAACAAAATTCTGAACTGCTAGTGACATAACGCCAACTGCAACTTGCCATTGTGGAAAGACACATGAGTGAAGCAGAGAAAACAATGTATTATATTTATAAAGGTTAGGCCTACATGCATGTTTGGTCACTATTACTGTACCGTAATAATACTATTTTAATTCCCTTTGATCATCCTGCTGATAACAGGTTTAAATATGACACTTTCATCCCATGAGAGAATGCAGACTGACAGTGTATCTCTCTTTCTACATACACCTTGTTTATCTTCCCTAGTAAAATGCCAAAGGGGAACACGGAGCACTGGGGAGATGTTGAAAGTGATAGAGGTCAATCACACGGGAGAAACGCAGCCAACATGACTTGTTGCCGCCTGTATTATCATTTACAGGCAATCCTAAATGGGTTACATTTCTTCTGTTGGCTTCTACAATGGAATGAAATTAAAGCCCTGGACTGTACGACTGAAGCACATATCCAATTTGTGTTTTCATCTTGGAAAACAAAAGGCTTCCCGGGCCCTGGGGCAGTCATTTAAACTCAAAGAGTCCTGACATTTTCACTGGCAAGCATGCTGGACAGAATGACCCCAATACAGACATCTGGACACCTGGTCTGTCATGTCAATCAAATAATGCACCAAAGCTAAACCATACAGACATGATGTTCATCTCAGTATGAGAAGACAAGAGTGAAACTGCAAGAGATGCAATTAACCCTTCAAGGAAGCAGTTTTAAAATGCAGACGACATGTACCAATACAGTATGATGCAGTTGCCAAAGGGGATGAGGGTCACAGATCTGGCCAAATCACCAACCATGACTTGCTTTTCCCTCTTCCAAGATGGAGAAACAAGCAAAAGACCTAAACATGCTTAATTACCCTCAAATGCAGCACTACCTATCACTTCAGAGAATAACCATGCCCTTAAAGCACAGCCTGGTTTCATGATTAGCATTACATACTGTAAAAACTCAACAAGGGATTGATGAAATAACATGTGTTGTATTACCATCTGCATCATGAACCCAGTCTTTAAAACTCAATCTCATCTCATTCAAAAAGAACTGTGAGGCTGCCACCAGTTCAATCGACTACAACTCAACCTGCAATCAGACAAAGATTTTGTATGATTGCCATATGTAAATTAATTCCCCTGTTCTCCCTGCAGTATAAGTTTTCAAATACCTCCCTCTTGATTCCTTTACATTGGATGCTCATTACATACATTTTCCCTTCAGTGTGAGTGTAGCAGGATAGCTTCAGGAATGCGACCCAGAGGCTAGAAACTACAGTTAAAGTGCGTACGTGCATGTTTATTCAAACACACAAAAGACAGGAAAAAATTAATAAGGCACAAGGGCCAAAATAAAAGGTTTAAACACAACAATTCTGATGTCAGGCTGGGCATTCGCCTTCACTGACCAAGTTACTAAACACAGTGTGCACACTCACCAAACTCCCACCCACAGACAAAGGATTTCTCCTTCCTTATATACCATGTGGCTGGAGCCTAATTAATCATCAGTCTTTAAGCTCCAGTCACATTCTCAAGTATTGTGGCAGGGAGGATTTTAACCCCCTCCCTATTCGAACCAATTGAAATCGGTTTGATCTTGATCTGTTGCTGATGGAAATGAATGGGACCCTTTGACAAATGAAAATAATTTGTGACTCATCTCTTATTCACTATTAAGAAATTTTAAATCAAGACACTCAAGAAGCACCAAAGAGACAAGAGAAAACCCTTGAGGGACAACACAAAGATGCTTTAACATCTGTTCACAGAGATTTTTCTTGTAAAGAACAAAGAAAACAAAATAGCTGTGCCACATATTTTGTCATTTATGCAGCTGTTTTTCTACAAACAGATAATCAAATTAATATATTTAATTCAAAGACGACAGAATTCTGGGGCAAAAAATGAAATCGCTTCAATTTGCAAGAAAGATCTTAATAAAAGGGACAGAACAAAATGTTAATTATTTGTGACAAAGATGTAAATGATTATCACAAAAATAATATTAAAGAAAGCTAACTAATAAAGACAAAAATGCACTCTAACCTATTTAATGTAAAACTAAAATATACCTGCAACAAGTAAAGTTACTAAAGTTCCTCAAAACATGTTAGGTCTGCAAATCTGTATTAAGGGGCAAAAACTAAATGCCATAATGAATTAAACATTTTCTCTCCTTTTTATATACTACCCACACTGGATGCAAGTAAATGTATTTAATTCCTGGTTCACCATTTAAATATAAATCTGAATACAAAATAAAACTCATGAATAAGATATCGGAAAGATTTTCCAGCCTAAGGTAACTGTCCTAGGAGACTGTCTGGCTCTAATAGTTGTAGTATGTCAACACTAACGTACTTATACATTGAGGATATTAAAACAAATACTCAAACAGAACATTAATACCAAACAGTGGTACATACTGTAACACAACTGTTTACATTCCATATAAAAACAGTGATGGGCCGCAGGGAGAGATAAAGTACAAACAACAAAGTGCAATAAAGTAAAAAGAAATTAAACGTTTGCACGTCAGTGTGCATAAGCAGAAATTAACTGAACTATATATATAAAAAAAATGAAGTAGGCCTAAGCGTGGTGTAATATTGCACTCGTCACAATACAGTACATGTATGTTCAACTAAAAAATAACTAAATCCCACTTACTGTACACCATATACAAATAAGGAAATACAACTACCAAAACAGCACATTGAAAACACCTAAGAAATAAGTCCATTAATATATCAATACATTCATTAGGCTATATTTACAAACCTCTACCAAACACAACCTTTATTCATAGCTGCACCCAAGCCTACTAAAAGGAAGAGAAGAGAAAAGATGAGACGGAAAGGTTGCAGTCAAAAAACAGAAAGGAGGAAAGCAGGAAGAGAATGGTAATGTGTGCTTGGCAAGGTGGATAAGTGAAATCCAACACTGTATATTAATTCAAACTAGGCTTGCATGTTCCCAGTGAGGATCACTGAATCACAATCACAAAGTTCCCAGCTGGGTCTTGGGGACTGGAATGAATGCTAGCCTCCTAAAAAGCTGAATCACTAATAAGGGTTCCTTAGGAACTGCTGAATCCTGAGCTTGTCGTGACAGGCATACTGTAGACCTCTCAAGAGACGGAAACCCATATTGGTCCAATGGACTGCTGCACTACTTCTACCTATCCTCAGGAAAGCCTTTTCTAACAGAAGTGTTCGGGGGGGGGGGGGGGGGGGGGGGGGGGGGTGTAATGGGTGCAGGAGAGAGTACCTGGAAAGCGGTCAGTGTGCCGGTCCCTGGGGTGTGCAGGCATCGCAGCGAAGGCATGCTGTCCGCCAGGCTAGAGCAACTCAACCACAGAGACCTGGGCACAGAGCACTGCAGAGAGAGGACAAGCATGAGATGGGATAGAGTGAAAGAGAGAGAGTGGCAAGAGCACAGCTACAGTCAGCACGCCTCACTTAGCTAGACTTTCATAAAGCTACAGTAACAAATATGGGAGATCAGTTGGAAGGGATAAAAGATCATTAAAAAAAAAAGCAATACATAATTACCGCTACTAGATGGGGGAACCACTTTGAGGACTTGAAAAAGTCTGTATGACCTGGCTGTACACGGAGAGTTCTGACCGGATGCATCATTATGCCACTGTACCGATTTATAAAGCACCATGCCTTGGGCTTGCACCAGAATATCACCACGATGACAGTAATATGCTTCCCAATTGCGTGCTCATTGCTGCTGGAATATTAAAATAAATAAATAAATAAATAAATACATAAAATATATATTTTTTTTTTTTCAAATGTGTTGGAAATTGAATTACAAAAATTTGTAGGTGCAGAAGTTTTATATAAAAGCAACAGGAGTATTTTAATCAGACAAGGCTTGCATCTGGATTAAGTGATACTAATATATCAAATTACTATTTAAAACACAAACTGTCACAGAAAAATAAATAAATAAATAAAGCCTTTTGATTTGATTGCTGACTCGCCAAATATTTCTTTTAGGATATGTATGCCACAATTTGGAATATTCAAGAGCACTGATAGGTCTCTTTTGAAAACAGTAATCTGTCAGATTTGGCGTTTGCAATCTTCTGAATTCTTACGATGAGATCCTGTGTATTAGTGCTGTAGGACAACTACTCTTCAGAATCTTTTTACAGAATCCAAGTCTGAAAAGACTTTTAAATAAATGCTTTAGGCTCTAAGATTTAAATATTTAAAGTTCATTATTAAATGCAAAGACATTGTGTTTTTCTTTCTTTCTTTCTTTTTTTAACCTAGTCTGCCCAGACCTGGAAGTGTGTCCTCCGAAACACAATTAAGTAATTCAATCAACATACCAGAATGCAGAACTCATTGGTACTCTGATCTTCAGCTGATTATTTGCATTACCAATCACCTAGGATACACCATGTAAAGAGATTTGTACAAACACTGGTATCAGTTATCAACACAGTAATAGTACTTTGCTTTTCGGGATAAACACTTGACCTTTTCAGATTAATTTAAGATGTACTTAAATTTGCATTCGAATATTTTGTCGCATTGGGTCACGTTTATCTAAAGGCTGTTAACTGTAAACACTAACATACAATTACAGTAGATGACATTCCCAAGCTTCTGCCTCCGTGAGCCTTAGTGACGACACCAAGTTAAACAATGTTAAGACGGCAGGTGGTACATAAAGGACAGGTACTTTGAACTACAAAATCAGATATCTGTAAACCCTTTCATAACCACAAACCAGGTTTATTTTAGCATTTAGCCACAAGTTTTTATATATATATATATATATATATATATATATATATATATATATATATATATATATATATAATAAAAATGTTACTTCTAGTAAAAGTAATGGGTAGAATATTTTAAATCATCTCAACAATGGTTTGCCTACATGTTCTGGCTGTTGTAGAATGCAAGCATAACGAAAGGTAAACATCAGGCCAAGGGATATTTCTGATCTGAACTTGAAAGGGGCGTCAATTTATTGGAGAACCGTACATAACAAGTCATTTTATACACCTAAATATATGACACTATTCTGTAATGCTTTGAGAATATAAAGGTAATAATGATATTTGTGTTATTAAAAGACAGAATGATTTGGTTTTCTATATGCAGAACAATCCAAGATGGCGGCGCTGGGATTCTCTTTCCACCGGTCCTGTTTCTGTAACACGAACCAAAACCAGCAGACCCAAACTAAACTAAAGCGGTTTATTCCCGGAAACAGAAACAAATAGCTATGTTGTCTTCTCACCATAAATTTAAAAGCCTTCTCTTGCAACACCGCCTCTGGTTCCATCGTCCGTCTTATATCCGGGACTGCCTGCACTCTCTTAGCCCCGGGATCCGCGTCTCTTCACCGCCGCAACCGCAGACAGGAAAATCCGCTCAAGCGTTACCCATCTGTAGCTCCAATGGAACTGTGGGATTTGTAGTTTGTGACAGTGGCTGAAAAATGCTTGTTCGTAAGAGTAGGTACTACAACTCCCAGTTTCACTACAAAGAGAAGTAGGGCATGCTGGAAGTAGTGTTTTCTATTTTTGTAGTGCCAAAGTTGCAATTTTACAATGTACATGTTAATTTTCGTGAAACAAGATGGAGAATACAAATGTTGACTCTTATGTCGAGATCAGAAGGTAGTATAATATATTTTTATTTTTGTCTTTTCTATGTACTAAATGAGCCACAGCGAGTAACTATAATTAGGTGAATGTGAGTGCCAGTCGGGATCCATGATAAAGTTTCTGTATTAATAAAATACAAATACCAAAATAAAATGTTCAGAAATGTAAAACTAGGTGACAGAGCGGCACCCCAGCACAAACACATTGCACAAGATGCGGGTTCTAGAGAGGTATACGTGGTAACCTGAGCGCAGATTAGATGTGTATTTTAAAAAAAAAATAAGGTGACCATATGGCTCCATATTCAGCGAGACAGTTTGGGACAGTTCAGGCTTTTCAGCTCACAACCCAATGCATTCTGGTACGTTGTACCTGTCAACCCAATGCATTCTGGTACGTTTTACCTGTCAACCCAATGCATTCTGGTACGTTTTACCTGTCAACCCAATGCATTCTGGTACGTTTTACCTGTCTCAGGTACTATTCTTGCCTTTAAGAGAAGGAGGACTACGCTTACCAGAATGCATTGGGTTGTGGGTTGTGAGTTGAAAAGCCTGAACTACCCTAACTGTCCAGCTGAACATGGAGCCATATGGTCACCTTAATTTTAAAACACAATCAACATCATGAATCCTGGGAGACAGTCAGCATGTTTTTAGGAAAGGGAGATCGTGTCTAACTAATCTGCTTGATATTTTTGAGGATGCAGCATCAACAATGGATAACTGCAAAGCATGACATGGGTTATTTAGATTTCCAGAAAGCTTTTGACAAGTCCCACATAAGAGATTAATTCTCAAACTGAATGCAGTAGGGATTCAAGGAAATGCACGCACATGGATCAGGGAGTGGTAAACATGTAGAAAACAGAAAGTACTGATTAGAGGAGAAACCTCAAAATGGAGCGAGGTAACCAGTGGTGTACCACAGGGATCAGTATTAGGTCCTGTGCTATTCCTAATCTAAATCAATAACTTAGATTCTGGTATAGTAAGCAAACTTGTTAAATTTGCAGATGACACAAAAATAGGAGGAGTGGCAAACACTGTTGCAGCAGCAAAGGTCATTCAAAATAATCTAGACAACATTCAGAACTAGGCAGACACATGGCAAATTACATTTAATAGAGAAAAGTGTAAGGTACTGCACGCAGGCAATACAAATGTGCATTATAAATACCATATGGGAGATACTGAAATTGAAGGAATCTATGAAAAAGACCTTGGAGTTTATGTTGATTCAGAAATGTCTTCATCTGACAATGTGGGGAAGCTATAAAAAGGCCAACAAGATGCTCGGATATATAGTGAAAAGTGTTGAATTTAAATCAAGGGAAGTAATGTTAAAACTTTGCAATGCATCTATAGACCTTATCTAGAATACTGTGTTCATTTCTGGTCACCTACGCTACAAAAAGGATATTGCTGCTCTAGAAAGAGTGCAAAGAAGAGCGACCAGAATTATTCCGGGTTTAAAAGGCATGTCATGTGCAGACAGGCTAAAATAATTGAATCTATTCAGTCTTCTTTGGTCATAATGTGCATACCAAGAGATTTAGTGAACCTGGGAGTGACTGCAGTACAGTGGGCAAAAATGCCCCACCCTGATCTCCATATAACAATATATGTGTTGAAAATAATAAAAAGAATAAAAGAAAAGCAAAGCCTCATGAAACTGTAGCTGACCCACCTGCAAAAATCAATGCATTTATAAAAGAATCAACAAAATGAGGTGTATGATGTTTCTTGATTGATGCCGACAGAAGATTTGATTATTTCTAGCCGGGTAGCTGTGCTGGAAGATTCATCCTCTGTAGGAATCCGAATGTACAGCAGACACGCGCAGGAACAGAGCTATGACTAATGGCTCCTTTACATATAAATGAGCGCTCACGTACCAGGAACTGTAAAAGTACAATAACTCAGTTGACAGCTGATCTCTTTATCATATGCATAGGCAAGCAGCCTATTCATTTTTAACAGACAAATTCAGAGTATTTTTTCCCACTATTCTGTTTTTTTTACACAGTGAGCACAGAGCATAAAATATGCATTTTTTTCAGCTCATCCATCGATTATAGAGTGCAGCTTATAGCTAAAGGTTATTTAATATCAGCTTAATAAAGTACAGTAAATGTTTTTTTTTTTTTTTTTGGATTGATTACCAATTGAAAGCATATGCCGAGCTTCTATTTTTTCATGTTTAATCATTTTAAGGTAACAAAATACTGTCATATAGAAAAACAAGACTATAGGCACATATAATGCTGCATTAAACAATATATAATTGGGGACACAGGATAGAGAATGAATCATATTTTCTGACAGCATCAACTAGAGATGTTAATAGTTTAAAGTTGACATGTTTAATGTTAGCAATTGTTAAACATTAAGAATTTTGCCTAAACTTGGCTCTCCTAAAGGAAACAATCGAGGAATCAATCTCACCCCAGGTAGTTTGTTCTGAACCAGGTAGTGGGAAAAAGGGGGTTAGTCTGGATGTCACAACTCCAATACAAAAGTTGGCTTGAACCCGTGTCTTTATAGGCGCACAAGAATGTACACTCACATGCTCAGTATGAGTGGGATGTGTCTGGCTGCACACCTCACAAAATCCTTTGCTTGCTCTCATGGTTGAATTGTAAATTTAAACTGAAATGTAATTTGTTAGGCAATCACCTCACCACAGGAGACTGCAGAAAATGATCCTTCAAACTCATTTCACAAAGACTTTGCCTTGCATAATTTAACATAAATACAGCCATATACACAGCTCCAGATAAAAGACAAGTATATGTACAGGCTATGGGCACATTATTAGGAACGGTTTGGAGGTAAAGTGGCCAGATCTTGAGACAATATTATGCAGAGGAGATGGACTGTGTGACTCTGTGATAAATAAAGACTGGAGGAGTTTGCTGAAAGTTAATTGGATGTAAAATGGGTAGAAGATAATATTGATCAATGTTTGAAACATAATTGAGTTGGAACGCCTATATCTTAGAAATCTGGGAAAATCATATCTATATCTATATATATATATATATATATATATATATATATATATATTAGTATATGTAAGTACTGCATACCATAGCATACAGCCACATTCGGAATTACGTTATTTGCATTTTCTCTTAATCTTTACACTCTGACATACCACTATTCATTGTTGAAAGCACATTTATTTGGGGTCTGACACTCGCTGTTAATGACTGAAATGTACTCACTGTGACATTATTGTTACACACTGTTGTGTATTAGCTTTAGAAAATAGGAGATGAAATGGAGAGCACATAATTAGAACTTCTGTTACTATGAAATTTCTGTTTCAGGGTTACCATGGTTACTTATTAGACAAAGAGAGAATGGAACAAAACCTATTTTTATCAGATGATGAAGGTCATGTTTAGCACATATGGCACTCCACTGCTAAACTTGCATGGAAACAGTAAAGTGCACTTCCCGTTTTTAGTATGACAATGGCGCTTTTCCAACATACATTCCTAAATGTTTTCCGATTTGTGTAGTTCTTACCACCTGGTCTTCCGCAGTAAATTCCCACTTGGCAGTTCATATTTAATTGTGCTACATTTACTTTGCTGCAGTTGTTTTTGAGATACTTTGGAGTTACTTTTTTTTCTATATAGCATGTATTATGCATTTCTCTGTATTTAAAGTATTATGGATTTTCTTGTTGTTACTGCATCTTGTAAATTGCTTTGTGATGGTGGTCCACTATGAAAGGCGCTATATAAAATAAAGATTGAGTGATTGATTTGCCATAATTTCTTATGCTTGCACAAACAATGAACTTATTTCTAGGCCGCGTTACCTAATATGTTAAGTTTATGATGGTAAATGTGTGTTGAACCCACATCTCCTTGCCTTACTCCTCTAACCAATAAGCTACTGTTCTGATCTACAGTATACTGGTCTCCTCAATAACTTAGGTGCTTGAAAACAGGCAAACAAATAAACGACCCATGGAGTTTCTCTGATTGGAAGCCACTTTAAATAGTGACAGCTACACATTTAAGTGATTTCCATTCAGTGCACACCCAGAGAGAAAAAGCAAAGACAACATGAAACAAAACACAAACCCAATCTTGGTATCTATTGATTTTGATTGTCACGTGCCGATTGTCTGTTAATAGCAATCCATGCTGCTTGCAGATCTCAGTGCAACCCACAGCAAAAGGCAATCAGAATCCCTGTCAACACACTAATTCGGACAATATAAAAGTGGTAATGGAATTCACCGCAGGATTACCCAGCCTGTCCAATCAGCTGGCATCTCGGTGACATATCTCTCCAATCGGCTGAATTTAACACCCCATCTAATTTACGTCGTGTAGTGAGCAGGAATGAAATGTTAATAAAGAATCTCTGCATCTCGTCACCTTAACCACAGCCTCAGGCTCCCAGGCATCTGTCAGGGAGAGAGGGAGAGACAGAGAGAGAGAGAGAGAGAGAGAGAGAGAGAGAGAGAGAGAGAGACAGAGAGAGTGAGAGAGAGAGATAGACAGAGAGAGAGAGACAGAGAGAGAGAGAGAGACAGAGAGAGAGAGAGAATGAGTGAGTGAGTACACCACTGCACTATGTCAGACAGAAAAATATGTATTCACACAAAATAATTATTTTTCTATGGAGGAGCGGCATTACTCCAGAATTTAAATTTCTTGCTCTTGTCACTAAACCCCAGAGGTAAACATTGGATTTTGTCAAAATTGGGAAGGAGACTATGACATGATACACTGAAACAACAATGCCAGAGGAGAGCTTCGACAGTACTGTTTGTTGTTCTTAGGAGTAAAGCGTAAGCTCACCTAGAACTATTTTAAAACTCTTAATTGAATAATAATGAATGAATGAAGAATGAATACTATTTGTCAATAGTAATGGACTGCCAAAGATCTTAAAGAGTAATACCCCATCTCTACTGGCACATCTGACCCGTGAGGACTTCGTACGGGTGTTTCTCCACTGGTTATTTGTCAAGTGGAGCGAGAACCTAACCCTGAACCTCCGGCCTTACAACATCTGGCTCAGATTCAAGCCAGGCCAGGGGCGGGCTTAAGGATTTTCATGAATACGTTGCATCATTCAGTATTCTTCAGAAAAACAAATAACAAACAACATGGCAGTCAGCGAGTGTGATGAGAGAAAAGTACAGCCTTGGGACGCTGAGGTAGTACAGGGACTAGTTTCTCTGTGGGCAGATAGAAGTGTTCAAGCTCTGTAGTCATGCGTCAGAGAAAGTTTACGCCCGAATTTCTGATGATTTAAATCAAATGGACATAAACCGCGGGTACAGTATACACTTAACTCACATACTCAAAAACACAAAATTCTACCAAATTTCTCATCATTGACCTTTATTATATAAATATAAAGGGGAATAAAAATAGAAAAATAATAATAAAAAAATTCTAAACTTATTTACAAAAATATAGTAACACAAAATACAGCTGTACTATGCAACTATATGGCTCTCGTTGCGGTCGTGCAGCTTCTTTTTTTCAAGCACCCAAAAAAAAAAAAAACCAAAACAAAACAAATTGTAGAAAAAAAGAACTATCCTGAAACGGGATATCTTTGGCAAATCATATTTTTAAAAACTTCTTTTGGCCCCTTCAACAGAACTAATTGAATTTTATTAAGTCGATAAAATCAGTAACACTTGTGGATTATAAAGAAATTCCTGAATATATTTACAAAATATAACGATACAAGATACAGCTGTACCGTTGGTCTATTAATTTTTGAACACCATTTGTTTGCACATGTTTTGGCAAACTGAGCTAATTCATAACAATAATTAATAACAACTGCCTTTCGTTGCGTGTGAGGTCAATGTGATGTACATTGTAATGGACACCAGGTCTGAATGTACCGTGAGGGCTCGTTACGGCCCCGGGTGCTCGGTCTTACAGTGGAAAATAGGCATAAGTAGCGGGGTTCCAAATAATGTAACGTTACACGGCCCCACGTGTTGCTACGACTGTTGAAATAATGTACCTGGAATTTTTATTTTCATTGTTAACATTCTGAGAACTTTTGCACTTAAAACTTTATAGTATGTTTCAAAGCTCTTTTCAAAGTGGCTGCTGTAGTGCACTGGGGTTTGAGATCTGTGAATAGGGGTATACAGCAAGAGCAGCGCACACGTTTTACCAGAACCTTTTATTTTCTACTTGCCTTTTGTATTTATTTTTCTGTACGCTTGCTGTATTGTCGTCTGTGGCATACCTTTGCTAGTATAGTCACGTGGTTGAGTTTTAGTTTGTTAATTAGTAAGACCTCATCCAGAATATTGTGTTCAGTTCTGGTCACCTCGTTACAAAAAGGCTATTACTGCTCTAGAAAGAGTGCAAAGAAGAGCGACCAGAATTATCCCGGGTTTAAAAGGCATGTCGTATGCAGACAGGCTAAAAGAATTGAATCTATTCAGTCTTAAACAAATAAGACTACGCGGTGATCTGACTCAAGCATTCAAAATTCTAAAAGGTACTGACAATGTTGACCCAGGGGACTTTTTCGACCTGAAAAAAAGATCGAGGACCAGGGGTCAAAAGTGGATATTAGATAAAGGGGCATTCAGAACAGAAAATAGGAGGCACTTTTTTACACAGAGAATTGTGAGGGTCTGGAACCAACTCCCCAGTAATGTTGTTGAAGCTGACACTGTTCAAGAAGCTGCTTGATGAGATTCTGGGATCAATAAGCTACTAACAAATCAATAAGCTACTTGCCTACAGATGCCTTGACCAGACTGTACCCAGCTACCTCCAGACCCTCATCTCTCCCTACACACCCACTCGACCCCTCCGCTCCTCCTGCACTAGAAGACTGGCTGTACCTCCTCTATGCTCCCCTGCCTTCAGAGCCCGCTCCTTCTCCACCCTATACTCTAGCATTGGACGGTAACTGTGTGGTCTGTGTTCACAATAGCATCCTGACTGCAGTGACAGTACTGGTAACGTTCTGTATCAGTTCACTCCATATATTTACTGCAGAACTCTCTTTCAGCAGAACATCACCAGCCCATAAAGAAGGACCTTATATGTAAAGAATGTCAATGCGTTATGTAACACAGGCAAAGTGAAAGGGAGGCAAACAAGCATCAAGTGAGTGTCATGTTGCATTGCTTACAAGCTATTAATCAGGCAAGTGCAATCAGTCCCATGTGTAATTTAAAAGCAACGCTGTATCCTGCACTGCCTTGCGCTGAATGCATACAGTACGTGCTGTGGTGTTTGCTACAAGTATAGACACTTTGCCCTATCGGATAATCAGTAAATAATTTGAGTGTTTGAATGTGTTACTGCTTATTGGCTTTGAAAAAAACATAAACGTTCCAATTGCAGTACATAGTTCTACCACTAGCACAAAAAAAAAAAATAGTAATACTTTAGTTCAAGGATTTTTGTAATATGTTCTAAACAATATTATTATTATTATTATTATTATTATTATTATTATTATTATTATTATTATTATTATTATTAGTGACTGAGTGTGAGCATTATAAAAACACCTTACTAAGGCATTTAAACCCTTTTAACTACTTAATATTATGTTATTAATAACATTTTTGTTAAGTTTTACACTATTATTGTCGTAAATATTGTGAAACAGTAATTCACTGTTATTCTGTGTTAATAATCAGCAACCATTAACAACACACGTATAAATGTATGTATGTATGTATGTCTGTATGCATGCATGTATGAGTGGGTCCATTTGTGAATGAATACCTCCCCAGACGTCCTGCAGTTTTCTTGGACAGTTGTGAGAATGCATTTACTGTCTGCCTGGCTCGCCAAGCTGACAGCTGCCCCACACTCTCTCTCCTCAGCATGCCTGTGAACAGTCCTGCTGAGACCTTGCAGGAGGACACTTACCTGAGAGAATGGCCCTTCTGTTGACTGAGAGCTTCATCCTTAGATAACGCCTTGGGCGATGTTAAATGTTTCTTTTGTATGAAGCACTTCATCCATAATCCGAAATGAACCCCCCTCCTCATGCATACAAGCTTTATGCTGCACACCTAAAGATATCCATCAATCATATATTATAAGGACTATGCAGATAACAGAAAACAGTTTACAGCAAGTGACAGTTTTGGAGATTCATAACATCCAGACAGGCTTGAGAAGGATGCTATGTGTAAAGCTAAGGATGACTCTTGCATTTTTCTCAGGCCTTTTTTGTTATCTTGAGCTGTTATTTATTGTTTAGTGATCTAATTTATCCAGGATATAACGTTATTAATATGTTTTAAAGTGTTCCGGGCACCAGTCAATTTGTCTGTATTTATGTTGCAATTTTGTTATTTGTTACATAAATTACGTAGAGATTACACTAATGAGCGTTTTATTCAAGGAACACAAAATGAAAGTGCTTTCCTGGTTAAAAAACTTGTATGTTGGTAAATTCATACATTTTTGAAGAGGCAATATGTTGCTTTGTTTGCAATGGCCATGTCAAAGCTGTTAAGTTAAGAAATACAACCAGCTGAAAAAAAGCAGTGTGTGTGTTTTATTTTTCTGAGAACTGGCTGTTTGAGAATTACAACGACTTTAAGTGCTGTTGTCATTTGTGGGGTGTAAAATGTCAAAACACTGCCTGCAGCTCTGCGCTGAGATTAAACCGCACTGTGAAGGTTACACATGACATTTGTGATAGGTTGACGTGCCGGCAGAAAGGAGACGGCACTTTGTATTTAAAAACGCATTTTAATAGGAGAATCTGGAATGGTTCCAATGACCAGGTGTCCAATAATATAAACAGGGAAGGTCCCATTTGCAGAATATTATGTTATTCACCTTTCAGCAGTCACCAGCTAAATGGCATACAGGTCACTTTGTACAAGGGGGATACAGGCTTGAGCCCTGAACAGGAGCTGATGACATATACTACTTATTCATATCTGTTATCTGTGTATTTAAAAAGAAAATATAGCGCTCCTTCTTTGCTGATTGGGTTTAACAGGTACGTCCTGTTAATTGGAATAAACGACACTCAGATCAAACAAACACTGTCGGAGGCCACTTTTATGTTATTGACATACATGTAATCAATCAAAGCTTTCCACTTTGACCGGAAGGCCTGTAAGAGCTTCATAAGAAGGCATGCATTGGTCTGAGGTTCGATGTGCATTGGAATTTACAAGTTTGCGACAGTCCTCTAGTTGGTTATGATTCATAAGTTAAAACATATGCCACGTACATAAATACAGCTCTCATAATTCACATCGTACTCTTAAGATTTTATAATTACGATAACAATAATGTACGTGGCAGGACTATAGTAAGGACTATAGTATGGGGATTGCAGTAAACCCTAGGATGAATGTCTGCTCTCAAAGAGAATATCCACCAATAGGAACTCAACAATACTGGAATGTATACCTCAAGCCCTAGCAAAACAGGCCTTTTTTTAATGGGATGTAATCTCACATTCATAAATCGTAGAATTCAGGGACCAGCAGTCCAAAGAAACCACTTTGTTAACAACTCAGCCTTTATATCATCTGGTCATACCTGGACATTCCAGGCAATTGAAATTTCCACCAATGTTGTGTGTCGGCCTCTAGTGGAGTGGTGAGGTAGTGCTACATACACAGGCGTCACATCCAGTCCGTCCTGGTTTTAACACTAACTGACTCTGAATGCGAGTAGGCAAGAAAGTATGAAGCCATGTAATGTTCCTGGTTCCTGGAGACACCCTTGTTTCTGCAGTCCTGCACATGGCTGGGTGCCACAGTAGATCACTCATCTCCCCAGGCAGCCCACAGCTTCCCTTTCATTAGTATGCAAAGAATGTCATTGCCGGGAGAGCGAACGAGTGAAGGCAAGACAGTCTTTTATTCATGGCTGCCGTTATTACAGGCTGAGAGAGATTCACATTATTGTAATGTGAAAGTCAGCGCTCTGAGATGATGCCCCCGAGCCAGCCCCCTGATTGGCTGCTGAGCGCGTGCTGTATTTATATGTAGAAAGCAAAGTTCATTGCCAGTTCAGAGAAGAGCCTGACTTAATGCTCGGTAATTCTTCAACAGCAGAGATGCGATCTGAAGGCAATCAAGATTGTTTTTTTTTTCCTGTTTTTATCTTCAGTGGTCGACAGAGTGTGACGAAAGATGCCTGTTTGTTTTGTGAGCCGTGTGTGAGAGTGATCAATATCCCTGTCTCCTTAACGTAAGGAATCTGAGACAACCCACGCTGGCATCGGTTTAACAGAATGGTAACACCATATAAGAACCATGCAATAGATTCTTCTATGCCAACTTTCAAGCAGATTTACAAGAGCTAGTTATTAATAGGAAGCCCAAGCAACCCCAAAATAGGTATAGATTCACATTTAGGGTCCTATTGTGAAGTGTGAGGGCAAATCTAGCTTTCAGAGATGAATACAATTATTTAAACAGAATAAAATTAGTGAGACAGAGATATTTAAGTTATTTCAATTTAAACATAGTGTTCTAGCATCCTTAGAATTAGAATTCAATACTTCCTGCATGTGTGCAGATCATTTTCATTAGTGGTTGTAATTTTTCTGTCTTTGTATGAAAAGTTGTTATGGCAGATTCCTTTAATTAAGAATGTTTGAAGATTATTTGAATGACCCCCACTCCGATGAACTGTTTCTACCTCAAGAAAGGTAATGTAAAGCAATTTAAAAAAGGTACAGGGCTTTACATGACCTCTTTTGAGGTAGAAACACAACTAAGCAACTGCATTTGTGATGCTCCTTCAACCTGACGCAGATTTTTTGACTCCAAGCATTGAGAGTTTCAGAGCGTAATGATTGTATTCTTACTAAACAGAGCATGGAATATTTTACAGAGCTATAATATGTTACCTCTGCAATCACAGTGCATGGATATAACTTGCAGATCCACCCTGGAGAGACATTTTGTGTTTTAGGATCCTAGTGAAGGAAAACAACTGAAATGACATGGTAAACAAGTGCTACCTCTGCAGGGAAAAAGAGTGAGAGAGACAAGGAAAATTATCATCCGCAGCGCCTCATTATGTTTCTTATCAGCCTGGTAACGCCTGCTTGACCGTTTCACCCGGCTCCTGTCAGAGGCTCCATCGATTATCCTCATTACAGCAGAGTGTAGGCAGGTAAGGAGGCAGACAGGCAGGGAGGGAGGCAGGCAGGCAGGGAGGCAGGAAGGCAGGGAGGTAGGCAGGCAGGGAGGCAGGCAGGCAGGGAGGCAAGCAGGCAGGCAGGGAGGCAGGCAGGCAGGGAGGCAGGCAGGCAGGCAGGGAGGTAGTCAGGCAGGCAGGCAGGGAGGGAGGGAGGCTGGCAAGCAGACAGGCAGGGAGGGAGGCAGGCAGGCAGGGAGGGAGGGAGGCAGGGAGACATGCAGGCAGGGAGGCAGCAGGCAGGCTTCTGAGTTGGAGTATGGCACTTGGATGGTCTTCCCACGTATTATCTGTGGTGACAATTCCAGAAATGAGTTCTACCAATCTGTAAATATATACCATATAGTATACCCTGTTATCAGGCCCAGTCCTGGGGTCCCCTAAATGTCCGATCAAAGGCCAAAATGAATCTCAAAGATCTTTCATTTTATGTTTTCAAGGGTCAGAGACAGAGCTACGATTGAAGAGCTTGTTTTACCCGCCTACCTGAGTAGCATTACTCACTCACTCATTCATCTCATTCATAAAAACTACACAGGAAGTCCGGAAGGACCAGAATTATCCCGGGTTTAAAAGGCATGTCGTATGCAGACAGGCTAAAAGAATTGAATCTATTCAGTCTTGAACAAAAAAGACTACGCGGTGATCTGATTCAAGCATTCAAACTTAGGAGACACTTTTTTACACAGAGAATTGTGAGGGTCTGGAACCAACTCCCTAGTAATGTTGTTGATGCTGACACCCTGACACCCTTCAAGAAGCTGCTTGATGAGATTCTGGGATCAATAAGCTATATAAACCAATAAACTACTCGCCTACAGATGCCTTAACCAGACTGCCCCCAGCTACCTCCAGACCCTCATCTCTCCCTACACACCCACTCGACCCCTCTGCTCCTCCTGCACTAGAAGACTGGCTGTACCTCCTCTACGCTCCCCTGCCTCCAGAGCCTGCTCCTTCTCCACCCTCGCCCCGCAGTGGTGGAATGACCTTCCTACAGATGTCAGGACTGCCCAGTCCCTGACCACCTTCCGGCGCCTCCTCAAGACTCACCTCTTCAGACAGCACCTGTAGAACTCCTCTTTTCCCTCTGGACACTATCACTCTTCCTTAATGTGCTTTACTTGCACTTATCTGCTCCCTATTTTACTGCATTTAATCCTGTACTTTACAGAGTTATGTAATCTGTAGTATTTTGTATTTAATTATATCCTGATGTAACTATCACTGACACTGTTATCTGCTCCAATATTGAATCGTATTTTGTCATATACTTGTACTTACTAGCACGGAAGTCATTGTATTTTATCTTACTCTTAATTGTATTAATACTTGTACTGTAATTCTTGAAATGTATTTTTTGTTTACGACTGTAAGTCACCCTGGGTAAGGGCGTCTGCTAAGAAATAAATATTATTATTATTATTATTATTATTATTATTATTATTATTATTATTATTAACAACCAAACGAGCCAAATGGCCTCCTCTCGTTTGCAAACTTTATGTTCTTATGTTCTTAACTAAGGCTTTTATAAGACACCTTAGTATAATATAACACCAATCTTTACACTAGCAATGCTATTGTAATAAACTGTTATTCCTTGTTAATAACTGTCAAATATTTAATAACACATAACTTATTTATAGGGTTTGTTTAATTGTATCTTAAAATTAAACTACAAAATATAATCGAATCCATCAAAACAGACTTTGTCAAAAGGGACCATAAACACAAATGTTAATTTCCAGTCTTAGATTTTCCTTGGAAAGCACGCAAGACCACCTAAAAATGATTAAGGAGAATCAAATCGTGACATTTCTTCATGTCCTACAGTCACATACTGGTACTTTCTATATTAAATGTGAGCTGTCAAACATCTGCAAGGTACCACAAGAGTCTCCCCATATACACCAACTAAACAATAAACACATTATAATCAATGGACCTGCCACCTCCTGTATCAACACATGGCAGATTTCAATGAAAGAAAACAAGTACTGAATTGCAACACCAGTCGCACACCAGGCCTTTCACGCAGAAGGTTCAGAATTAAAGTTGAGAGAGAGAGAGAGAGAGAGAGAGAGAGAGAGAGAGAGAGAGAGAGAGAGAGAGAGAGCACAATAATCATCCTCGCTCCGCCAGAGGCAGGGGTCTCTCAGGAGCCGTTTTCTATCCTTTAACCACAATCAGCGCTTTCTGTCACCTGTTTGTGCCTGAGTTTTTGTTGTCATTAAGTCTGTTTCGCCGCACAGATGTGTAATTAATGGTGGCGAGTGGGAGCCGAGTATGTGCGTTCTCTACTCTCCAGTGTGGCTCAGAGCCAGTCTGCACACCTGGACGACTGTCCTCAGGGCTGGCTGCTTCTGCCACAGGAGGCCTCCTTAAACAAATTTAAACAAATCTCTCTTTATCTCTGCTCTGATAACCACGGCTTGAAAACAACATGTTCTTACCTTGTATTAATATCAGTGGGTCGCTCGTTGTTTTACTGAATATCTTTGTGTTCTTGAAGATTTTGTAAGTACCACACTATTGCTCCTTCCTGTGTCTGCGAGAGTGAGAATGGCACCATGAGAGTGAGTGAGTGAGACCAGGTAACAATACAGTTCTAGTGTCTTGTGTCTTTTTAATGAAACTGGAACTATGCTTCTCCATTGGTTTAACGATCCTTCAGCATCTATTGCCATTTTATTAAAAGCATTGATTATTATTAAAAGAGAATTGCACAGTAGCACAAAACATCATGCACCATGAGTCTATGGTCACAAGATTTTTTTTAACACTGTTTTATTATAGGCTGTTTATTAATACTTGTATGGCATTTTTTGTTGTTGCATACTCTATAACATGTACATTTATGGTAGTTATTTATAAGGGGGTATTGCCACTCTACACTGACGGAGGCTCCCCGAAGGGCTCAGCTAAAGCTGCTGAATGCAGCATACCTAGCAGTGCAATAACAAACGCGGTTCTCATTTCTCTGCAAACAGATCTCCATCCCAGCTGTGAAATTTAACAAGTTAGCAGTTTTTAACCCATACTGGGATTTTTATTATGGAGTCACTCTCAGGGCTTCACAGAGACTGCTCTTTCTTCAGCAACTGTAGGGTTCATTTTTTATTTAAATAACATTTCTCCATATCTCTCATCTACCTTATTAAAGGTTTAGTGTACATATTAATCGGGCTACACTACTCTGCAATCATAGTTTTCCTACATCATCCACCTGTTGCTTTTGATAGAAGTAGTTTTTTTCTGGGATTTAGTTGCAGTGTGGAATAAACTATAATTTATAAACTATCATGCCTTGAACCACTCTAGGTCTTACTCACCACACAGTCATGTGACACATCAGGTGGTTTGATTCTTTGAATACTTATGATTTGACTATATTATTTCCTAATCTCCTAATTCACAATCAAGCACATTACTTAATGAACGGACCTGTTTTCTGGTGTTGGTAGGGGCCCATGTGAAGCTATAACCCTGGAACCCTTATATCTGAGATATAATCAAATCTATTTGCGGTATTTCTTTTTTTTTAATACGGGTTGGGGGTGGGGGGTGTGCAAGTGGTGGTTAGGAAACTAGTGCAGAAAAACATGAATAAAAAACAATTGGCATTTTAGTTATATTCAGACGACTGCACTTTAGCTCAGTTCAGATCTCGATGAAAAAAAAAAAGCTTTCAGATCTCTGCGTGCCCACCAGTAATCTTAATGAGCTTTTTCCAGAGTAATTGAGCCTGTTAATTAGACTGAATTAGAGTATAATTACTAGAGTGCCCAAAGCCTAATGAAAATACATTTTCCACAAGGTTTCCACTAAAACCCTTCATGACGGCTCACAGCACATACCCTACAAGTCTCTTTGAGGTCCCCACTGCAGATGCAACATAAAACGGATTAAATGGCAGCTCCTTAATTTGCCAATTTTGCTCACTGTCAGACATCTTTTGGCATCTCGTAATTCTCTCCATCTGAATTTGTCAGAGACTGCAATGGAGTCCAGTATTTGATTACAATTACAGTTTCCAGTTTATTTTTTTATTTTTACAATGTGCAGATTTTATTACAGATGAAGGATTTATTACGTTTTTTTTCTTTGCCCTCTCAGTAAGGGATTGGTCCTGTTATATATCATTTTTTATGAATGCCTTTTAACTCATACATTTCTGAATGCTCTGGTTTTAGAAATATGAAACATGCATTGTAACCTCACACGCACACACACACGCAAAGCAGTATATTTTTTCTCAGTGGCAGAAACTTTTAAGGTTAAGTTTCGCTACTGGGAAAACATTTACATTATCACACAGCATTTGGTGTCAAAGGTGATAAATATCATTGCAATTCAGTAAATATCTGTTAATCTGACAAAACCATCACACAATTTGGCAAGACGGCAATCTCTAGTTGGAACAGACTGCATGGCAGCGATGATCTGGATTGAGGATTGACTCTGATATAATTAACTAGACAATTAATCTCTCATTACATGAGCATGAAACTGTACTCTGGTGTCTTTTAGTTCATGTTATATAGTGACATAAGCTTCTTCTAGCAGTTATCATGGTACAACAAACATCATGGGCAGCAGTGTGGAGTAGTGGTTAGGGCTCTGGACTCTTGACCGGAGGGTTGTGGGTTCAATCCCCAGTTGGGGACACTGCTGTTGTACCCTTGAGCAAGGTACTTTACCTAGATTGCTCCAGTAAAAACCCAACTGTATAAATGGGTAATTGTATGTAAAATAATGTGATATGTGTATAATGTGATATCTTGTAACAATTGTAAGTCGCCCTGGATAAGGGCGTCTGCTAAGAAATAAATAATAATAATAATAATCATGGGGTATTTTCACCCTGTCCAATTATGATTCAAATATATTGTCAAAAAAACACCCTGTAAAGTAATATATTTAAGTCTATACATGGCTTCTAGTTTTCATGACATAAAATTGAGTAAATCAAAAGTAATATGTACAAATATATTGAGAATATTATTTTCAGTATGGGGTTTGGTGTTTTTTTTTCATTAATGATATGTCTGTGTTGTAAAGTGTTGAACATTTGCACTCAGAATAATATAGATCTATTGGAAAAGCCTGGTTGGTAAATATTGATAAACCCATATGAAATGTAACTTCAGTGAAACTGCATTAATCTTCGATACAACTGCAGATTGTGAAGCAACACTTACCATTACAATGTGGTTTAATTACATTCTAATAGCAATATACAGTTCATCTGGGTATAACGAACTTTAAGTGCAGTTAAAATACATGTATTTTGAACTTCTAGTTTTTCACTTGGGGTCTACATTGGGTAGAGATCCAAAACGAAGATAAGAAACATTAAACAGTAATTGCAAAGTACAAACAGCATGTTTTCAAAATCTGAATCAGTATGGTAATTTATTTGTGTGCTCCCATGGCCTTTTCAGCCATACATACATTTTAACCAACTGTGCTTGATGACACTGTAGGGTCTTCTCACATTTGTAAGTATAATAACAAGACAGCAGGTTACAAATGCTTCTCTTTTCAGAAAGTGGTGTTCTGCCCAACCTACTAGCCTTCAAATGGAGCATGTACTTTTCCTTGAGATTTTATTTTTCTCAGGATTATCAATAGATCACTGCAAAAGCTTACATGAGAAAAGGCCTCAAATTAAGTCACGTCAATCTACATGTCTGTAATGATAAAATCCACGCTGCTTAGCCCTGACATTTATTTAACTGTATTTAGACAAAGACATTCAGTAACAGATGTTCACTTTCAGATAAGCACCCAATTTTTTTTTGTTTGAAATATTACTTGCATTACTTATTACAAATCAGCTTGGAGCGGCATATAAATAACATCTTTCTCAAGGTTTCAGCTGACAATTAATTTACTAATGATTTTTAAGATATTATCTCCTTCTCAGTTTGTGTGTTTGTATGTTAGCAGATTGCGTTTGTGTATGTCTGTATGTATGGGTGAGTGCATGTACAGTAACGTATGTGAGATAGGGTCTGGCTATTAAAGTGTCATTTCCTTAGATGTAAACAGGAACTTAAAGGCTGAGCTGTCTGTAAACTCACAATCTCCTGGCTTCCAGTCTCCAGCTCAACCAGTAGTCATTGTGGGACATGCTTCAAATATATACTGAGCATCAAAAGAAACTTACCACTTATATGAGCATCAAAAGAAACTTATCATTTATATTTGGATATAATTCACTAGATGTGATCGATGTGATTAGAGTAGGTGCAGTGACTTTTTATTGTGCTGATTAACAATTGACATCACAAAGATCCTGCAAAATGATCTGTCGATCTTGGGCAGGTGTTGTGACTCTTGGTCTCCCAGTTCGTAGCCTGTCATTGATAGTGTGTCTGGTTATACTGTCTCGCCAGGTTTGAAGTTGCTGGCTGTGAGCACCCAAGACGGCGAGCCACAGCACGCTGCCCTAGTCCATCCTCCAACATGCCGATTGCACAAAGGCGCTCTCTTGACAGACTTGGCATATAGTTTTTTTCTGTGATTTTCTTTTTTGCTTTTATTCAAGCTTGCAATTCAACAACTGAAACCACTCCATATCCAGTGTCCAATCAACTGTCTCACTAATTAGGTGATTAAATGCATATGCTTCAGTCATAGTCACTCAAGCGTGTCATGGTCAGGGATGAATGATCGAGCGATTAAAAAGAAACCAAAAACATTTAGTCAATGCCATCATTTATATACCTTTTTTTTTTCAAAAATAAATGTGTTATAATAGTGATAAGTTTCTTTTGATGCTCGGTATATAAGGTTAGGGGGAACAAATTAAATATATTGATATAAAATGCAGCATTAGCTTAAAAATCTCCATTTGTTGGGAGAAATGCATATGGATATTTTGAATGTAAGGGATGCAAGACTTTTGGGCTCCATTCCGATATCCTGAAGGGAAGGAGGCAATTAGAATCATGTTGCGATAACTCCCAAACATCTTGTAATTGAGTCCAAGACTGACATAAGAAACACACAGAGGAGATCTCAAGACAATTTCACACCATTGCGCATTGTAAATAAAATAAGCCATAGGCGTGCAGTTCAAAGCCACTGTATCTGCTCATATCTCTCCTTCCTTCTGAATGGCCAGCGAGGGTTTCAAAATAAACACTGGCATGAGTGGTATTTTACTCAGCCGCCATCTTGCTCCAAAAAGGCACGTATTGCATGCTCATAAATACTCTCCACAGATGCAGTCTAACACTTGATCCCACAACATTCGCCTGCCTCTATGGGTGCAGTTTGGCTTGTTTTTCTTTAAAGAACATTAGCAGAAAGGAAATTAAAGGCTAATTTAAACTTAAACTGCTAATTACTTTTACCCCCCCCCCCCCCACACACACCCTTTTTGTAATTTAAAAAAAACTTGTCTAGGGCATACATCTTAATTATTATTAGTTAGTTTTTTACAGGGTTAATTTATAACATTCAGCGCCAGCCGCAGCTGTTGCCACAGAAAACCCATATGCACATTATTTCAGGTAAATTTGATCAGTTAAGAAATTCTTTGATTCCCTGGATGCCAACAGAGAGAGAGGGTGTAACTTATCATGTTTCTCAGAACTTGCTGTTTTTTTCCCCTTTCCGTGAGGTTGTGAAGAGCTCTGGTCACATCTACCTACCTACCTGGATTAGAGGTTGCTGTAACTGCCCTCTCTCCTATATTGGACGTGTTATATTGGCATTTGCTACCATGGCAAGGTCAGTCTACAATGTCTACATTGTCTACAACATATTGAATTCCGGTTGAATTACACATATATATATAAACAAACAAATAAAAATGCCTTTTAATAGGAGGGCAGGCATCATGTCCCTCTCACAGATCTTACCAACGCGGATCCATGTTTAGAAAAAGGTGTTCATAGAATGTCACCAGCTTTCAGTGAAACTCAGGGGTCTATAGCAGAGTCGAGGGCGTCTCTTTTTCCACTTGCTTTTGCGATGTTAGACAGAGCTGATCTTTCCAAAGGCAGCACATGCTTGCACAGTGCAATAAATAAAATGAAAATGACTGGTGTTTACAAAATGTGACCGCAAACTATAAGCCGTATCAGTGCAAGTCCACCAGCAAATCTGGATCGTGTGTAATTTGTAATCCAGATCTATTGTGTTGGGTATGTTACCGTCTGCTGCTGGACAGGGTTTCTTCATGGTAATACACTGGTATTAAAATGGTCTTTTTCAATCTTTTCTGAAAGAGAAAAGGGGCAGCAACATGCAAATCAGAAGACAAAGTGAATTAAGAGGTTGAAGATATCCTCTAGAAATGGCAGTGTCAGGATGAGTGATCCACAGTTCGTCAAGTTTCATATCCCCCTTTCTCCACAACTGTTCCATAAATGTATCATCTAAAATCCTTTATACAAGGCTACTAATCATGGCGACAGAGCTGTTTGGTAAACTATTTTCCCACCATATCAAATAGTCAACAGTTGATACTTATTGCAAGGGAACAAGTTGCAGAATTTCAGGAGACAATCGTTTTTCTTTTTCTATTGAAAGTAGTTTCTACAGTTCAAAATACATACATAACATAGCCGCTGTCTCCTTTCATTCACTAGCCAGATACAGGTTTGATACGTGATAAACTGCAAAAACCTACCTGATTAACAACATCACTTCCACATCCATACCCAATCTACATAACGGTTGAATCCTCCCAATATAAGGGAGACAACACAATACTTTATTGTGCTCTATATTTTTAATGGCAGGCAGGGAATGATAATAATAAACCCCTCAAGATACTGTAATAAAATATCCAAAGGTCTTACAAGAATGGACTTGATCTAAATGTGTTTGCATCAGGGAAGCGCCTCGATTTATTCCGCTGCTCTGATGCCCAGCACTGGCAAGCAGAATCACAGGAGTGCATCATTGTGTACTGAGAGGGTAATGTGCTGTGACCTCATTAGTGTAAATAGCAGGGCTGTGTTTGATTCATTAATGGGTTCAACACAGCCATTCATCTCCTTTCTGGCTCCCTATTAAAACTGATTGACTGATCCCATAGCCAGTAACATCTCTAGCCCAGTTAGAGGTGGCAAAACTATAGACAGTGGATAGACATCACACAGTATGCCATTGCTTTGAAAAACTTAAACTCAATATAGCAAGAGATACTCATATATACCAGAAACTCAAATTAATTATGAATGCTATATAAAAATTAAGTCAGCAGGAACATAAATGTTTAATAGATTGCACACCCTGCAGTTCTGGATACATACACACACACACACACACACACAAATATAATTGAATATAATACTACTACTATGACAAGTACAACACCAACTACAACTACTACTACTAATATTTGGTACGAAAACATGAGAAATCCATTTAACCCAATTTCTTGTGACAGTTTCTGTAAGTCATATGCTACTGTCAATAAGGGATCTATATTTGGTCCATTAACTCAATAACAACCAATAAATCGACAGATTTGAATCTAACAAAACTCAGTATTCAAGCAGTGGCACTCAGAACTACTCAGAACAACTGCAAATACAAACAGGTACTTGCAAGCACAAGAAGAACTGACCCGTGTATATGAACCCTTGGTTCAGAACTTTGTTGTTTTGTTTTGGCCTTCTCATACCCTAACCAACTTCTCCCTTCTTTAGCCTCTATCTGAACCTAATTAAACAATCGAAAATGAATGTGCTCCAACCTGGCAGAACTTGGTTTGTGATTAAAGACTGTGGAACAGGTGCAGGTTGGCATGGTCATAATTCGTGGTGAAGACGGCTCGGTTTTGTGTCATGAGAAAACCCAGCTTAACTAGGCCTGAATAATTCAAAATCATTCCACTCAGGGCTTTTGTTTTATTTTATTGCATCAAAGGCTAAAAGGAAAGGGATTGCTGCAGGAAAGGAAGCAAAGGGGCCGATTTCAATTGTTAATGAGCAGGTCCTTGAGAGTCATTTATCCCAGAGTTCTTCCAGGACTTGTGTAATGAAAGAAAAGTGCTGCTGTCAATGATGTAACCAAAGCGGATTTACAGTGGTTTGGGGCGATGAGTTGACTCCTCACTCCCAATTCCTCCATAGAAACACCCATCAAGTTATCTCATAAATATGTTAAGGAGGTGAGATTACATTATAAATTTGATGTTATGAATGTGTGCGCGAGCCTGAGGAGTAGTAGCTCATAACTATCTGGCGAGGAAAGAGAAGTGTGATATTTCAAAAAAATTAGCATACTCTCATTTTTTCTACTACTAGAATTACTACTGTTTACAGAGTCACAGAAAAAAAATGCTGCATTTTGTTATTGGGGTGAATTCAGTTATTAAATGCTGGAAGAAGAGCAAAAACAAGATCTCACCCTGGGGGCGTTTTTAGTGTTTGTGCACCTCACAGGAAATTTGGAAAATAATCACCTGACAAAAGTTTCTGTTTGTACAGCATTCATGTCATAGAGATTGGTGCAGTAAATTAATACATTTAAAAACATGCCTTTTTTTGAATTTTTGCAATATAAAAAAATGTAATTTGGAAAATATTATTAGAACATTATTCTACTTATTATTTTATATTAAATTGAAATCAATTTAATGCAATAACAGCAATGGTAATATGTGATGTATAAAGCTTACCATTTCAATTATAATTTCAGATTTTCGGACAATTTTATGTTAAATATCTTTCAGATAGAAAATGGTTCTGTGTACCATTTGGTTGTATTTAGAATAATTCATTTTCTTTATGTTTTTCAATAACTTTGTTCTTGATCACAAGGGCAAGTTTAATAAGTAGCATTGCACAAAGGTCATGTTTCAGTGCAGTCTGGATTAGCTTGTCAGCGATTCTCTACAGAGGCTCTGTAAAGAGAGAAGTCGATTCTCTCCTCCATAATAAAACAAAGACGTTTGCTTTTAAATGTGGCTAACTTGGACAGCCAATGACAGCTTCTCTGTCAGGGTAACATACAGACTCTCGCCCTGAGCAAGGCACTGGGTAATTTGATAGTCTAATAGAATTCAAACAGCCCTTAAAATTAACAGGGATAACAGCTCTATTACCCAGCGCATAGGAGAGCAAATAATTGCCCTGGAATTAGACCACAGAGTTAATTTTTAAATGATGATCTGTGGCAAGGAGTCTGTTGCAGAATGAGTGACAGTAAAGTTATCACTCCAGGGGCGACTGTAATAGGGTCAGGGCAGGCCTCCATAACCCTCGGTGACAAAACAAGCCCACGATAAAAAAAAAAAACAATACACAAGGAAAGCGAAAGCAAAAGAAAAGAAAAAAAACATAAGAAATAAAAGAGTATGGACTTAAGTAGAAGAATATACTGTATTGGTCAGAATATATTATCACACGATAATATATATCTCGAGTTGGTTTTGGGCAGTAAATACGCAAATATACATATGAGCAAGATATGTTCCACTCATATCAATGTTCTGTCAGGCCTGTCACGCTACAAAACGTCTGTTATTGAATACCGTAAGTAACACTACAAACATCCCCCAATCCTTTCTCATAATACAGTGTGCTCTTTACCCCCAAACAAATTAAATGACCTATAAAAAAGGTGCAAACACCGAAGACCAACTGAAAAAAAAAAGCACACTGTATTAAAGATCGCTGGTCAAGCTCATGGTGTAGGTGTTTGCTTTCTGAGCTCAGTAGTTCAGCCCCTGTGGTTTTGTCTGTCACTGAGCGCTCTTGCAGTGTGGATGTTCTCAGCATTCTCCTGGCCTTCTCTTCCACCTTATAGACCCCAGAGCTGTGATCCCACCATGGGGCCAGGCCACAGTGTTACCAGTGGAGCCTCATGTTGGTGAACTTTGGCCCTGAACAAATCTCTTTCCCTTCAGGGGCGGGGTGGGAGGTCCTGAGTTTGACTGACATTGAACCCTGAGGAGGGGACTGCATCTGTGCAAGTGCCCCTCAGCCATCTAACAACATGAAACATTGCACTTGAACATGGAATTTTAATATTAATGGCTTATTTTAATTAACTGTTATCTGCCTCAGCCCTCTATTTTTTATGTATATTATGCATTATAGACTTTTTGGGGCTGAGATGCTTTTTCGATTGATTGGTCCCAGCACCAAAAATAACTGTTGTGTATGAGCTATAAGTAAAATACAGATGAAATGGAAGGACTAATGCTGACTTTGTACCCTCAGATTCTGATACAGTAAGCTGTGATAAAGAATGTTTTAATATACAATAGTATGACATTCAAACAGAAAGTCAGCCCCATTACACCCCCACATTATGGAAAAAAAAAAAAAAACGCCCTGAGTTAGTTCATCAAAATTGGATGAGTGGTTTTCTAGATAAATAAAAATGTAATTATCTACCAGACAGACAACCTCAATTTTCCCCCATATTCTGATACCAAATAAGGTCCTTATGAAGTTTAATCACAATTGGATTAGTATTTCTCTAGATGAATGTTTACATTTAAGTCTGCCATACTGTACAGACAGAGACATGCATGGCTGTGAGCGGCTGCTGTGCCTTTCTGTGCTGCTAGATGTCAGTGATAAGTAACTGGAATCCTGTTCCAGATCCTAACTCATAGGGTTGCAAATGAGCAGGGCAGTTTCACTGCATTAACTCTGTCCCATAATCTTGTTAAGTTTTACACTTAAATATTTTTCCTTTGTGTTAGTTTACTACACATTGCTATAAATTAATCTTCTATGACATCACATTTCCAAAAGCCCCTTTGAAGAGCTGCATCGTAACCCTGATACCCCTTGACATACATACATATATATATATATATAATTAGACACTGGTTTACAGTACAAAAACTTCATTTGATAAATATAAATAATAATAATAATAATAATAATAATAATAATAATAATAATAATAATAATAATAATAATTGTGAAAGGCATATAAGAAATATTGTTTTAGCCTTTTCAATTATTTGTGTGTTAACTATTTTATAATTTGCCTCTTGGGATGCTACAGTGCTTTAAAAATAAAAAGTATATATATATATATATATACAGGTATATATATATATATATATATATATATATATATATATATATATATATATATATATATATATATATATATATATATATATATATATATATATATCTTACAATTCTACAGAACAGCTTGGGGCATCCCATGCTGTTGTCCTGTACACAGCTGGAAATGAAACCCAGTTCAAAAACATGCCTCCTCACCCCATGTAAATGATAAGATTTGTATCCCATGCTGGTTATTTATGCCACCCTGGCTCCCTTTCAGAGCTCCGGGTCAGTTTATTTCTCGACGTCATCCAGACCGACTTTGATACTGATATGCAAGGGACTTCCATAAGTTTAAACCCTACACTCCCGTCCCTGACAGGCTCCTTTGGTAGATTTACTGATCCTCACTTTAGTTGGGGGTCCTCATGTTTTGTCCTGTTGCCCTATTATACCTGAAACTCAGTGGCTATCAGCAGCCAAGCAGAGTTTTCGATTCTTTCTAAAATGTTAATCAGTAACGCATGGGCTTCATCCGCACAGGAGTCACAGCTCAGGCCCTGAGGAATTTAACAAACACTGTACGATGATACAGAAGAGAAATATGCCAATTGTTTTAATGTAGGTATTTATTTGGACAATAGTACAATAGCTGCATAGTACAACGTGGTACAGTATATGAGGAAGCTTAGGTACAGTACGAGCACTTGTAGTAAAAGCAATTAAAACACAACCAAGACCAAAGGCTGAATAAGCAGAGGAAAGCATTGTAAAAGCATGCCTGCACATGATCCACGATAAACATCCGATTCTGATTAACAAGGCAGCTTTGTCGACGTGGAACCTGCTTCTTGCTGAGCAGCATCTTTCTATTTTATTGTTTTATTCAAAAACTAACGACACGAAAGACATCAACAAAGTCGAAACATTGGTCTGATTTGCTAACTTTCTTTTCAGTAATGTCTTTAGTGGAGTAATGCATGAATGACTAACGAAAATAAGCTTCACTCAGTTTCCCGGTATTAGCCCATACAATGCAATATATTTGGTGGTGTGTATGTGGTATTAGTAGCCTAAACCCAATACCACAACTTTATTCCTATAACTATAACTACTGTATAACTCCATCCTCCCCTTCATAAGGATTCTGATTCACTGCTTCTTTCAATTAGCTTTCATCCTGATTGCCTCAGAGAGAGAGAATGCGTGTAAAAGAGAGACACATTTCGAAGGGTACAGTAAGTCATAAATGTGGAGCACACAGATTGCTGACATCATAAACAGCACTTTCAACAATAAATAAGCATATTTAAAAACCTGTTTCATCAGAATAAATAATAACTCGTTTTTTTAACATCTGCCACTAGATTGATGGTAACCTTTTATCTGGTAAAAGCAGTTTTCTTTTTTCCTCAGGGCTATTTAGTCATTGTCATCTGTAGCCAAGTATTTTTCCCCGAGATGAGGCAATAACAACAGTTAAAACAATACGTTGAGAGCTTTTCATTACATCCTTTTGTATCTTTCTGGTTAACCCTTTTCCAACCTGTAGAAATAAGCATCTGTCGATGATGCAGACGTTAATTTGCCTTTGACTTTATGAATATATGAAACTAAATCAAGTAACAAACATTTTGCCCAATTCTTTCATCCGTGTCAAATCTACTTTTTATATCATGTTTATTTTTGTTTTAAAGTGTTTTTTCAATACATATACTATAGATGAAAAATGTATAATGGTTTAATTAAAACGTCCTTCACTCCCCACACAACACAAGTCTAGATTTATTCAGAGATACTGTATTTGTATGTGGAGGTACTGTAGCAGACAGTAGTAAACATAGAAAGTTATAGCTTGGTCAAGCATAGGTAAGTATGATAAAGAACAGAGACCAACCTTGATAAACTTTGGTAAATGTATTGTATAACCATGGGAAAAGCATGGTGAACCACAACATTACCAAGCAGATTTTCCATGGTCATGTTTGAATTAGGTTAAAGAAACCATAGGCAATATTGAAGCAGTTATATTGAGATACATGCAGACCCCTGTTGTCTTCACAGTGGCAGTGTAGACTTTCTGGAAAGAAATAGCACCTTAATGTATGTGAACTGGAAATAAACCAACCAGATGCTAACAAGTAGTGTTACCTTTCACAACAGCAAAAATGAATCAGCCCAAGAACAGCATAAAGAAATGACGAATATTCAAACTCTGAGCACCTATTACAAAAAAAGTGCCAGGCAGTAACTACTTTACAAAAGCTAAAAATTACCTTCTGAACTCCACTTTGTGAAACTGACAACCGTGGATTTCAAATAAATACATGCCATCCACTCTTCTGTCTGCTTGAGGGAGAATTATTTGAATAACATGGAACGTCACGACTCGCAACTGGATCACAAATCAAAGTCAGGGACAAAGGTGAGGTCGGTTGATCAAAACTAGTGTCCAGTTACCCACCATAATCCCAGATAGGACAACCAGGCTGACATGGAACAAACATATCACAGCGATACCAGGCAAATAAACAGCCCTGTGGTGGAGTGGGCAGTCTAGACTGAGCGTTATGCCGCCCAGTCTATCCCATCTGGATGTTTGCTCTCCATGGCGGCCTCAGCATGGTGCTATAGAATCCCTCTCTCCACAAACTCATGGGGGAATCAGTTGGATTTGGTCCCGGATTGTCGCCTTTGTGCAGGTGTTCCTGGGAATGATGGAGATTTAGACATGACTCTAGAATGTCTTTTCTCCTCTTTGGTGGGCAGTTGGCATAACAGCTAAAAAAACAACACGGTTTTGGCATAGATAGGCTTTAGGAAGCTAAGCCACCCTGGTCTTGCTGTCTGGTCACTCTCCCTTATCAGTTTTCTCATTGAAGCAAAAACAAAAGCAAGACGGTTGAGCTTAGTAACAACAAACATCTAATTCTAATGAATTCCTGACAATGGGGATATGGTAGATGCACCTGTCCATGTATGTCAAACCTACAGCTATGGGCAAAAGTTTTGCATCACCCTATAGAATGAACTAATTTCGCTTCATAAAATCAAATAATTAATTTGCCACACGATATTTAAAGAGCTGATAACATAAACGCATAATGCTGAATAATGCTATGTTAACATATTGAATTACATACCTCTTTGTAGTTTTCCATATACTTAATGAAAAACTGACAAAAATTGTAAAATGTGACATTTCAAAATCTAACATGAAATACTGTACTACTATTATGGCTTCCGGTAGACCTTTTGCGATATCATTTAGTATATTCTTTGATTACCTGATGTTAAATAAAAGATCTAAATTATGTATAGTTTTGTAAAAAAAAAAAACTCTAGGTGATGCAAAACATTTGGCCATAGCTGTAAATTTTAAATTTTGAATACAGCTTATTCAATTAGCATTGAATTAAAAATTGCATGGACATTTATTTATTCCACATACTGTTAATGGTCTTCCAAGGAACTGACTGACATGTGTTTTTTGTAGCTTCTTATTTGGTGATATGTTTCTGATGTTATTTGTACATCGGGTAATAGTTACAGGAAGCTCCTGATACCGTATGCATGGGTTACTGCTAGCTAGCTTGACATATCATATACATCTTCCAGTGATGGGATACATTAGAAACCTCCCAGGACTAGAAGGGGGATCAAAATGCTCATAAACCTAGAAGGTAGAAGATGACTGAGTCTCCTTTCATACAGATATTGAATTATAATGCTGAAGCAGACCCTGGAGCTAGACTCCCACTGTCACAGTTTGTTGCACTTGGGCCTCTTAAAAGTGTCAGAACAAAACTAGTTTTGATTTCTCATTGGAACTAGGTTTACACAAGTTAGGCCTCCCAATGTGCGTAGTTTATGTAGAAAATGAATGGGCTGGTTACTTTAAATTGATTAGACATTTTCAGAGCACGTTATCCATGTGCAAATTAAACCATTTCTCTAGTTTAATATCAACACTCCATTAAAGCTCAGCACGGAGGCATCTTTATTTATTATGAAATAATCTTGGAAGAAATGTTTCCATTTTATCTCCAAATAAAATGACAGTTTCAAAGCAGCATGTCTTCCCGATACTGTAGCACAGCTCTTCACCCTGCATATGCTGATGAGTGGCCCAACAAACTTTCTTTTTGATTTACTCCTCTAAACACAAAGTCTTTGGTAATCAAACTCCCAACCTGGATACACATTACCCTTTAAATGAACCCGTACAGACGTCAAGTCATTCATTCACTTAATGTAACATGTCAGCCGGCTGCCCTATGAACATTTTTTAGACAAACATTTAGAAATGGCTGCAATAAATCTGTGTTATTGCTATAAAAATCAGCTGCGGGATATGAGAAAGGGCCCGTCATGGCTGTTAGAGGCGTATTTGTATCGCGCCGGTGTCCGGTCAGCTCCTGCCCAGCAGGGTTATTGTGTCATGGCTCAAGCACTGATTGAATTACAGTAGATAGGGCTAAAGGGCAGCCCTTTGTGCCATTCATATGGCCATGCAAGGAAAGTGGGCGTCACTGAAAAAAATGTATTTGTAACATGTGTTTTATTGCATGTAACCTTAAAAGTGTAATACATTTCTTTTAGGGACCAGCAATGAATACAGATCAACACAGACTTGGGATAATAGCATTTACATACAGGCTGCATTTCTTTGGGTTTAAGAATCTCTGCATTGATAGAGCACCACTTGTGAAAATATTCCTTTAAATACCAGCAGTTAAGAAGATTGAAGTCTGTGAATTTATCAAAGAAACCACCACAAGTGTTCCTGAATACCCAGGTGCCACATATTGTAGTGTATTCTATTCTATATCGCCAACATATTGTATGCAGTATTAAAAAACTAAACAAAGCAAGTATATAGGTTTTTTATTCAGATGTCAAAAGTAATTCCAAAACTTGAGCAAAAAACATGAAAGGAATGACCCAATAGTAAGACACCTTTTTAAAATGTGTACCATTTTGTTCTGCTTTGAAATGTTTAGTTATATTGACAGGCAGAACTAAAATGACAACACTTTTCATCCAAACTGCAAAATGCAGGTCTGGCATGCTTTGTTCGTTCCCTAGCATGCGGGCTGGGCAGTGTCGGTACAGGTGGCTGAAAACAAAGCCCCTCCAGAAGATGGTGTTGTGCTTTATGGTGGGATCACGGGCACACCAGATGCTGCAGAGATCTCCTCATTCCTGACACTCTGCGTGGAATCGAGCATCCTGATTGGCCGGCCTGGAGGACGGTGACATAGATCAAGGCGAAATGCGGGGATCATGTGACCTCCAGACGTGAACAAGTGGTCCACATGAGCTGAAACTGGATTCCTCCTCCCTGGGAACATGGCTCATGAGCTTCCAAAGCCACGGACAGTCTGTCATCATCCACATAATACAGCCGATTGATGTGCCTGGAGTAACAGCCATTCAAAATCTCTTTGTATACTGTTTTTTAAACGGTAAGCTATTTTAAGAGCTACTAGAAATACCAGTTACATTAGTCACTGAGCAAAAAGTTTTAGCTTGCAAATTATTTTAAAAAAATATTCTGAAAAAGTAATGTTATAGATTAACCTATTCTATGCTTTTGGTAAAGAACCCAACAACTGTCTATTGAATTTCAAATCCATCAAAATAAAACATGCTTTGACTGTAAATGTACAATGTAAATAAAGGTTCAATTTTGTATTAATTTTGTAATAAAACATTTATTTGTGTTGTAACTGAAATGATTGTGTTTTGTATATGTAATTTCCACACACGCAAGGTAACATTTCAGTGTACCACAGAGGAATTAGGCATGCCTGCGTGTGGACTGATTGAGTTCTAATCGAAACCATTAATTCACTTTTATACAAAGTGTAAACCAGGGTACGGACACAGGGATTCAGAAATGAACATTTTGTTGAGCTGTGCCCAATCTTTGAATGGACAGCACACTCCTGACACACAGAGATCAGTACACCTCACTTTTAATTTGCCACACGATATTTAAAGAGCTGATAACGCAAAAGCATGCTGGCTGCCTGCAGAAATGGTCAGAATTCCTCTTTAATAAACACCAAGGGCCTCTATTCAGGATTGATATTGGCCCTGGGCTTAGCCGAGACTAAGTAATACCCTCCCCCCCACCACCCACTGAAGGCCCAAATGCTGATTCAAGCAGTATTTTCCTGCACGCATCACCATGTTTCCCTCTCCTGCTCGCTGGCTCACTCACTCTTTCCTTTCCCTCACCCTGCTAGTGAGGGGAGAAAAAAACCCTCTTTTGCTCTTATTTATGTCAAGGCTGGCAGAATAAAGGAGCCATGTAAAATCCAATTTCCTCTCAATCTCTAACCCTTTTAGCAATTGCATGAACCCCTTTCTTTCTATTTCTTTTCTCCCTCACAACAACAAAAAAAGACGAAGGTAAGATCCATTTTTCAATTACCTATCTGCAGTTGACAGCGGTTGCTAGCGGGCAACTTTAAAAAAAAGAGATGAAAAAAATAAGGACTCAACAAGAGCTTCTATGTCAATCTGAGAAAACGGGAGGCAGGATGGATGCGGTCTCTGCTCCTGCCATCAATATCCTCTAATATAAATGTCAGCTGTGCCATTTTACTCATAGCCATTTCCCACACTGCTGATTACATTATCGTATAATAGAGGGGAGCTGGTGTTGCTTCTCTCTCTCTCTTAACCCTCCTCACGGTAATGTGTCAATAGCCTGCCTCCATGAAACAAGTCAATTTTCTGCAGGCTTGGCAGTGGAATAAATCTCCCAGCTATCCAGAGAAGCAGAGATATTTATATAGAGAGAGTGCACGCATTTGTGTCCTCGGCTGAATGGGAATGATTTCCAGTCTGGGCCCAATCAGAGAAGAATTTAAAGCAGTCCCCCTAAGCTTGGCTCCCAGTGCCAGGGCCTGTCGCATTTGTTTTACTCTGCCTGTTCTCGCTTAAACAGCAGAGGGACACTTTTATCTGTGTGGATTCTGCTTGGCCAACCAAGGAACCTCGTGTAGTGGAGAATGGAATATTGCAGCAGACAGCATTGCACTATGAAAAATAAACCACTGAATTAGATAGAGGATAGGATATATCAATAAAGAGTTTTCACTGGGTTACAAGGTCATTAAAGCATCTGTCCTAAGCATTAGGACGTCATTAAATGCATTTGGGTTTAAAACTTTTATTGGCATGCTAATGCTTCATGGATACAGAACTAGGTATTGTTTCTTATGAAATGGTTCTCAATACAGTACATTGTATGCACTTTAGAGTGTACATAAATCTCTGTCCAAGGTACTGATACTATGCTAATGTGAATTAATCATTTTTGAGGCACCTATAAATACCCATTTCTGCTTTTACCCAAACACTACTGACGGTACATTTTCACAAGAGCCATGTCTTCTAAGATTAACACATGTAATTGAACTAAAAGCTCATACATTAAATCTGAAATCAAGGGCTGATTACTATACTTGGAGAAGTTTGATTTATAAACTAACATACTTCATATATTGTACTAGTATATATTTATTTTATAGTTAGATTTTTTAGCTTGTAGAAAATCTTCAAGAAAACACATTTTGAAATCCAATTTTTTAAAAAAGGAACCTAGAAAGTAAAGCCTCTTAAACACGTTTTCTAGTCAGTAAGCAGTACTGTGGGTGGAGTAAGCCCCACATAACTGACTGTGAGCCAGTCAGTATTCCCTTTGTGTTTCCCAGATCACCACTGAGTGGCAGCAGGCATCCTGCTGAGGTTATATATGATAGCACACAAGAGTATTGTAGTCACACTATGCTGTGTGACTACAATACCATAGCCACATGGTGCAGTTCCCTAACCTATCTGCATGCAACCTATCTGCCCTTTAGTTTGAATGACTATTTATTCATCTTGACAGCCTACTTGGTGGCATACCTGGTAAGGCTTTACAATGGTTGAATTAGAAAGCTGCTACAGAGACGACAGTGTTTTTCAGGGTTAACTTATTTTATCAGCAGCTTTAAGCCTTCGGTTATTTAACATGTTAGCGTGTCAGTCTGTTTCTTTGTCCAGTTACAGATGCCAGACTTTGTTACCCTTTAACTCGAAAGGAATACACGTTTGGCACATTTTCTAAACTTTAAGGTTGCCACTAGCAGGCTTCAATCAACAACAAACCCAAGGCGTTCAATCACTTGCCTCAAACATTTTTATGCTTACATGCCGACTATCAATCTACCTAACCATATAATTTAGAGCAGGGCTTTGACGCTTTTTTTTTTCCCCACAGGGAGTTTCATCGAGGGCTGGTACTTTATCTAACTGGACCACACAAACACAACAGTGTGGATTCGCAAAGCTATATACTCCAAATTGTCATCAGCACAACTTTTGCCTGAAGGGAAAAAAGCCCACTAATAATAACTGTGAGCTGTTTATTAAAAAATATATATATAATAATATGTGTGAGCTGTTTATTAAAAAATATATATATAATAATAAGTGTGAGCTGTTTATTTCAGGTTTGGTAACTTTATTGGGTGCGTTTTTAATGACGATTTGGAGTAAATAGCTCTGAGAATCTGGCCACACATTTCTACATGAAACGGTCTAGGTGCCCATATCACAAGTCTCCCTTTTCTTCGTTTGAAGATCTTTTGATTCATTGCTTGTATTCTATACTTCAGTTTGGAATATGCTGATATTTCAAAGACAATACAGAAAGTTGCTGCTCCTTCATAGTCCTGAATCACTTCAAGTGTTGAAATTCAAACTCACTCCAATAATTCAACAGCAATCAGACCGCTTTCTGAAATAAGGTTAAAAAGCAACAGCTCAACAATATTAGGACGTCAACCATACTGATAATGAGACTACAGCACGTTAAATAATTTTTTTAAAATGGTACATGCACTCTGATTGGCTAAAATATCGTCATCAGTCTATAGTACCGGTATTTAAGATCTACTGCTGACAGGTGTAATATTACATAAAAATTACAATTCAATATCCAGCTCCAAGAATAAGCAGTACATGATAGAGCAAGAGACGGCAATGGACACGTTGCTCAAATATCCAGCTGAGAAAGCACACACTGACCTTTTTGTTCAATTATATCAGGGTTAAAGGTCACAGACCTCACTCTTTACCCTCCAGTGTGTTGTTATTTTGAAATTACCACAGAGCACAATTTCTCAAAATTCAAGAGCGGAAAAAGGGTAAAGCTAACTTTAAATGATTTAAGGAACGATATAACAGTAAGTAAAATGGGTTTTCATCAACAGTGCTTCTTATTTTTTTTATATTAAAACCCTGAGCCATGACACAATAATTATTGATTGCTTGTGTGGAACTGAATGATGTCCAGCACACAACACTTTGTTAGTGTCTGACAAGCCAGGTCACAGCGTAATGTCCGAATGCTCGGCATGCATTAAAAGTTTGCTCACGGTTGTGTGCTGAACTTAATCTATTTTCCAAAGGAATGACGGACTCTCTGATAAATCTCTGATAAAGTGTGCAAAGTGCTGTTCAGAGGACTGGGTTGGTGTGCAGATGTAAGTTTAGTAGAATTTCCACTTCTACAGAATTGTAACACAGTGTCACATTAAACATATATACCATCACTTATAAAACTGAATTTTCAAAGGATAGCAAAGTGTAGTAAAGCAGAGGAAAGGATATATTTTAAAACCAGATGTTTAAGCATTAAATCTTGTAGGACTGATTACAAACACAATATTAGTGTTTATTTTAATTATTTTAGACCAGATGCACAAAACCACAAGTGTTACCAATAAAAACATTACTGTGCAAAGTATATACTTACTAAAATGAGTTTCTGTTGCATACAATGTATGTCTAGTTTTGAATCACTTAATTTGCATTGTAGTGAAAACATGAAAAGCACTAACATGGTCAATCACTGGGAATGATACCAGAATGGCAACCCATGTTAAAGAAGATTCAGTCAATAGCTTGGGAAACTGATGTTGAATTACTATTGCAGCTAGAACAATGCCTGAACCTGATTCATTAACACTCAGTTATTTGGGGTATTTTTTCAACTTAAAAGATAAATTCCCTCATGAATTCCATGTATTTTTATTCCTGTTGAAACGTCTCATAATGGTTAGCATTGGTCTTTACCTAACTAGCACAGCCATTTTACAATGTATTATCTTGATTACCATTAGTAATCTATATATTTATATATTAAACACAGACAAACAATCAGGCAAGTGAGCTAGCAAAAAAATATATACCTTTAATAAATAAATAATCTAAAATACTATAAATGATATGATACAATTAAATGATACTATTAAATAATAAATCCAGAATGAAATCATCAAAACTAGTATATATGATTTCTTCAGCTCAGTACACATCCTGGAAAACAGAAGTAATTAACTAAATAACTAAAGTCAGTTAGGAAGAACCAGTCTGATACCAAGTCTTCAGTGTAGTTAAACAAAGGCTTTGTTCTGCCCCTGAAAAGCATTTGTATTCACACACATTTGGTTAAGTGTGAGGAATAAAGCCATCGAGTTAAGAAATCATGAAAGGTCAGTATAGTTTTTGCCCCAGGTTAACCCCTCATTGATGGAGCTAATTCACTTTTCCTCTGCAGGTCCCACTGGGGAAGGTGATGAGAATGTTCCCACTTGACCCAGGCCCTTCAGGGAGGCAGGGAGGCCGCTACGTCAATGAAGAGAGACTCATGTTTACAGAACTCATTTTCACAATAATGGCAGCATATGTTTGCATGTATTTAAGTTCATGGAGGAGGCAGCAGCCATATTCCTCAGTGCAGGCACACCAGGTGCTCCATGTCACATTGGGACAATGGTCACAAATCATTTACATGGGCAAACGTATTCATCTATCTATCTATCCATCTATCTGTCTATCTATCTATCCATCTATCTCTGTATCTAGTGTCTAACAGTGAAAATGTTGCTGCTTGTCAGATTTATACACTGTACACTTCATTAAATTAAGAGAAAGCTGTGCTCGGAGTGATAAAATAAGTGTGCTGGATGCTGTTTTTATAAGAGAGCAGCTGTCCATTGACCAGCATAACCCCAAACTAAATAACTTCCTAGATATTCCATAAATATCAGCTTTTATAGGTTATCAAGATATTTCACATGATACACAATGTTATGGGTTATATTAAACTTTCCAAAATAAGTAGCCACTTTAAAAACCCTATATAAGGGCACACAATAATAATCTGTAAGAATCTTTATTCCCATAGGACACTTGCTATGAAAGAGACAAGGGCAATACTGAAATATTGATTTTACATTGGGAAAAAGCAGACGACAGTACTATAGAAAACATTCCTTTACTTCTAGGATTAAGTTCAATTGAAAGTTGTTCCTGTAGGTTTCTTATGAATAAATAAGAATGAGAAACTATCGTTCCCCAAATGACAAAGATGTATTAAGTATTTTTACAGACACTATGGTACTGTAATATTTCATATAGAACATTTTGAATTGATATTTGCAGTAGTTAGTAATGACAGATCCTGTTCAGCTCATTCATAGTTACAGGATATATGGATTACCAATACTTTGTATGAAGTGTTACTGATATTATTTCTGCAGCTCAATGCAATGCTTCCATTGGATAAGGTGAGCTGGGACTCCAAATCAGCACCTCTTTCAAACTATGCCACACTGCCCAATGAACACAGGAAGAGGGAGTTGGCAGATTCAGCTAACCTGAAAACAACACTCGCTTGTTCTTCTGCACAAGGCAGTAGCTCGTCTTCTTGTATAGTAAGTGAGCTCCTCCTAATTACTATTCAATAAACTCCCATTAAATTAACGGCTCAATCGGATGTGCACTAACATCTGCTCCATGCGCCTGGCCCCCCGGATTCTACATCTTCCTAAATCTCGCCGCGGCTGACATCTTATTCACTGAGCTGCCTGCCAGAGGACAAACCCTCTCATTTGATTGCAAATGACGGTTGAGTTGTCACTTATTATGTGATTGGGAGCCAGATGAGTTGGGTGGTGTTCAGCTCAACTTCCACGCACAACAGTGTATGTATATATATATATATATATATATATATATATATATATATATATATATATATATATATATATATATATATGACCTGTACTAATATAAGAGAACATAGTACTACATGTTAATGGTAAAAACGCTAATGCTAAAATACTGGTGTTTTTTCTGTTTGTTAAGGCTTCATATAAATTACTGCAATTTCTAGGACAGAGTCAGAATTGCATATCTGCTGGTCTGGACTCCTACAACAAACTACAGAGCTTGCTGCTTAATTGAATGGTTAGACATTTGTCTTTGAGCCGCATGCTTTGCGATTCACTCCAGCCAATTCCATGCCAATTCATTACAACTCTTCACTCCACATATCTGTTTTCATTTTTAATCTTATCAAGTTTATTCTCTGATGATGGGACTGCATTTAGGTTCACACCTTCTTGGTCCAGGCACCATAACACCTGCTGTGGCCTGAAAGAAATCAAGGGTTTTCTGCTTTTCAGGGGCAGAACAAAGCTTTTGTTTAACTACACTCAAGGCTTGGTATCAGCCTGGTTCTTCCTAACCGACTTTAGTTATTTATTTAGTTAATTACTTCTATTTTCCAGGATGTGTGCTGCGCTGAAGAAATGATATATACCAGTTTTGATGATTTAATTCTGGACGACATAGATTCGGTAATGGTTATGGCAGTGCCTCAATTTTCATTTAATCCTGGCTTGTGAATGATCTATAAATCAAAATCTCAACATCCAACTAAGTGTTTTTTTGTTTTTTTTTCTAATCCGGCATTCCCATGTATTTGGGTAAACATAGTTATATTCAATAAAGACTTTTCTGAACTTTTCAAGTGATGCGACCAAGGAAAAATAAAGCCATTGTCACAAAAACGTTTACATTTGCTAAAAGGGCTAGCTGGCACAGCAGGCTAATTCACTGCCTGTTATTCCTTTCACCTCTGGAGGCCTAGATCAAACACAGATCCAGTGAAACAAATCTGGTGATCACAAACAGGTCTTAGTTACCACCACGTCACACAATTCAGCACGCAAGCCTCTTTCTTCTTGAGAGCGGTCCAAGACTGGTGCTCAGGTCAGGACTGATGTGCACCTCAGGGATCAAATGTATTGTCCCTCACCTTTCATGAGCAATGCCATTGTCTATCAACAGATGGAAGGGGAGTGGCATGTCAGAGAACTGAAGAGCAATGAAGCTATTATAAAGTGCAGCTTTTGTGATGAGAACGGAGATTGAGTCCTGACAGCACTCTCACTTAAACAGGGTGAGGCAGTGGTGGCCTACAGGTGCTCCTTGTATGGGAAGGGGGGGGGGGGCTTTGTCTTTTAATTATTCCTAGCAAGGGCTGCGAATAATCTTGTTAATGAACACTTGTAACAAATTAAAAAGTGCTCAGCTATATTTGTTACCAATTGAAATACAAACAGAGCCTATCTCCTTTCCTTTGATGGGCCAGCTACAACAAAGGACTGGTTTGTGGACCGCAAGTCTGTTACTAATTAAATCCACAGATACAAACAAATTAATGTGGTAATTCAAAACGTTTTGCACAACGGAAAAATCTTGCTTTCACCCTTCACTCTAAAATGCTTTGTCTTTTTTTTTTTTTTTTGCATTTTGCTGCAAAGAGCATATGCACATTAATCAAGTCTCCCCTTTGCGTCCTTGTTATATATCTCATAAATAGGTTGCTCATCAATAATCCTTAGCCTCGTTGATCTGCAATGATTTTCTCTTGTTAAAGCCGAATGCTTTGCAGTGGAGGTTTAGCTGAAGTGTTTACGCCTACAAGAGAGGAGGGTATGTTTGTAAATAGCTACTGACACTCTGGGGTCACTCCATTAATCTCAGGCAGATAAATCTCTCGTTTTGCGTCTGCTGCAGATTTCACAATAGAGACTTGAGCCGTTCAGGTGATGTGAGCACTCCAGGCTTACACCAAGGAGAAAATATGCCTCCTGTGAGGATTTAAAGGTACACTCGGCATTTTTTGCAACGTAAGAGTTTTGTTTACATTCCTGATGCTTGTATTTTGTCAATCGCAGAAGGAAATGTTAGTGCATTGGCATTGTTAATTCCATATTTGGAATGTATATTGTTTAGGCGTAGCTAGAAATTTGTTATAAAAGAAATCCAGCTTTATAACAATGAATGTATTGGACGTATGATGTGGATTTTGTGTACACACTCAGTAATGACATGTACTTGTTTATATTGAGAGTAGTGTATTTATTTATTTTGTATACAAATATTTAATGATGCTAACAACCACACCTCCCAATTTCTTGGACAGCACACTACCGAATACTTCACATGTAATAAAAAGAAAATGTGAAAAAGTAAAAACCCTACCTTTATTCCTGACATCAGCTCTTTTCTCTGGTGAAGTTGTCTTGGACAGTAAACAGACTCTACATTATTTTCCCCAATTAGTACATACCAGTTTAGGGTCATGGGTTAAAGGTCAGAGCCTTCTCTATCAGTTATAAAAGAAGGTTCCATTGTTTAAATACTGTCTATAGAAATGCTATAGGAGACTTCCAAATGAATGACCAAGGGCGAAAGGTTTGTGGGTCACCATTTATTTTTTGGTGTTCTGTAGGTGGCTTTACAATTCGGTTCATCATAAAATGAGCTGCAGTCATAATTCACAATCCCCTTCAACATGGCCGGCTGTAGCCAAGGTCTCAAGGTTATCTAGGGACCTTGGTGTAAAATGTCAACGTGCCGTTTGTAGGAAATTATCCTGCTGCCTTTTGATTGTTTCGGTGATAGATACAGTCATGTGATTCCTATTGAGGAAATAATATCAGGCTTGATGGAAAAGCCATACTGAATTGTGTCTGTCAGATTGCAAAGCATCAGAACAGCGTACATGTGATACAGCCGGTGGTGACTCACGAGCACACCAACCTCGGCTAAGATCTAAGAAAAGCTTGTAATAAACAACATGGCTATGAAGTATCAGAGTTCGCCCTGAACTGCATGTCAGAGAAACTTAGTGCTCCATGTGGAGCCCCAAACAAGGTGTGGCAGGTACGTTTATCAGACTGTCTAGAGCGAATGCACACCCCTTCAATTACTGCCATCCGCTGGTATGCAGCTGTTAGAAAACCCCCAGTGGAGTACTCTGCTTCTCTGACATGGAGATTGGGGAGATCTCTGAAAATACACTGCTTCAGTGTTACAGCATTTCACAGTTTGGTATTTCTTCGACTAGGTTAATTGGACAGCAAATATTAAACATAATATTATATAGCATACTGGTCTGTCCTGCCCAAGGCTAATTCACAACAATAAAAATGTCCCTTTTTTCATATACAACTGTACTGCATAGTGATAACTGCATGACCCCATTATTTATTTTCAACCTGTTGACCAAGCGGCAATGATATTACCATGAATGCCCGGTAATGGGTTGTTCTGAGGTTTCTGTTATAGATGTGGTGCATCATTCCCTTGTAAAATATGGCCTGTCGGTAGAATCAGCTTGCAATGCTGACGAACACCAGTAACAAAATTTAAGGCACCACATTTACAAGGTAACCCCCTCAGTTCAACAATATCAGATAATAACAGGTATCAATCAAACTAATAACATCTCCACAATATTATACCTCTGGGTTGAGGGAAGAGAGCTCGGAGTGCAACTATAGTTATGTTAGCAGCTGATTTATTTCTTGATTTTATCTGTCTATTGAATGCAATTACAAGCCGTTTAGAAATGGACCAAAATGCGCTTTTGAATGACATCCCTTCAGGATGTGGGAACAACACCTACAAAGCAGGTCCCACCCCAAGTATTAGTAACTCCTGCGAGGTATGCAGGGAAGTTTTATTGACAATATATCTAGTTTATGCATTATGTATGCCATTAGAGACCCAGAAACAGGCTAGTGCTTTCTCTTCCCGCTGTTTGTACTATCGATAATAACAGAGAGGGGCCTATACAAACACTCAGCCACTATTTTCCAGAAGAAAGTGTAACTTTAGATGGGTCGTTTACATGGTTACAGGTAGTTTACATGGTTACAGTGGCAAACATCAATGAGGGTCAGTGGCGCACATTTGCCCAATGTCAAGTAGAAGACTAAATCCCTGAAGATTGCTGGGGTATGTTTAGCAGCAACATGGTTCTGTTAAGAGGATCCCATATATGTCTGGTAGGGCTCACTTATGGATGCCAAGGCAGTTGTTTCATGCTTTGTTCAGACTGATTGCATTAGATCTGCCCGTTTCCAGTGTCCAGACATGAACCCAATATTACATTTTTGGGATCATCTTAACCTGCAACTCCATGCTCTTGCAATCTGCAGGAATTGATGGCTCTTCTCAAACACATCTTGGAAGCCTTGGACCAAGGTGTAATAAAGGCATTAATTTTGTTTAGGTAGGACAGTGATAAACAGCCTTCCCTATACTAAGCAGCACAATAGTTTTCTTCTATTTGTGGCACTGTACCACTATAGCAGCTATATTAAAAGCATGTCTTAAATACGGTTTCATTATTTTTTCAAAAGTATGTCATGAAATGTTAATTTTAATGAATGCTGATGAAAGGCCAAGAGCACATGATGAATTGAATCGCTCCGTGGGTGATATAGTGAGAGTACTGGCAGAGCAATGTCCTTCTTTGGCACAGAGTCTGTTTAACTCCCTAACAGAGAAGCTCATCTGTTCTCTCAGATTCAGGTGATTGGGCTGGTGCCAGTCGGCTATCCTGAGGCTGTGTGATGCCGGTTTGTTTTCCAATATTTCTTCAGTCGTAGCTGAAGGGGATTTTTTATTCCTACCTGGGGAGGGCTGTTGCTGTAAAATTAGAAAACAACTGTCAGATTTTGAGCCATGATAAATGCAGAGTCTGACTGGAAGCTGCTTGTTATCTCCTGCCCTGCCTGGACAGGGTGACGTGGATGGCATATAGAACAGGTCTCTGAAAGACAAAAAACTCAGGCTTTCCAGTGTACTGCTGTACTCTAGTGTGTGGATGTGGGCCTGTTCCTGTCTTGCTTTAATAGGAAAGAATGGAAGAACAGTTCTGAAACCATTTAAGAACCTCACTTTGCTTTTAAAATATTGCACAGTAATTGCAAAAGAACAGCCTTTAAAGTATAACCTTCACTTGAGGAGGTTATTTCTGTATTACTGCTTCAACAATTTACACTGATTATCTACCATGTTGGGAAACACTACCTGAGACTAAAGATACACATATTGTTAGAAATACCTGTGAAACTTTCTGATAGGTGCACAAGTAAGTGTGTGTGTATGTGTGTGTGTGTACATAAGAAAACTTAAGACATAAAGCTAATAAATGCATTTAGTAAATCTAACCTTAAATGCAGTGCTATTCCTTATGCTAGTTCTAAAGCCTAGTTTGTAAAGTACAAAATAGCTGCATTTGATTTTAAGAATCATTATAATCATTAAAAAGTGTGACTTATAGGATACTGAAAAACTTATATCAGAAATTAATAGGAAAGTCACGTGGTACACTGAAAAGAGAGCCTCATTAAAAAATACAAAAATAAATAATAGATATAATAAAAATAATAAATATAACAAACGTAACCCATGTAATTACTATGTAACCACACCTGCAATTAGGTGTAATTACAGTGTAATTAGAGACATTCAATTTAAGGTGTTACTAAAAAAATAAAATAAACTTTTTATTTTCTGTTTTTTACGATTATATTTTTATGGCTCTACTAATAAGTAATAAATCAAATTAAAACACTTAATTGTGATTCTTCATATCTTTTATTTTTCTTTATATTACCCTGGCTTATTGTGAATTGCACAGTATATGCAATATGTGGATGAACTCATTGAAAAGATACAGAGCCTATTTATGACTGTATTTTATGCTGGCTGATGGTATTACTTAAATCCAAACAAATATCTGCACACACGTGCATTGGCAATAATGCAAAACCCTACTGTACAATACCTTCATTATCCATGTACCATCATATACCAACATGTCTGATTAAATCCACCACTAAGGAGAGAACTGTCCATGCTACAGTATGTCCCATCTTATACCAAGGCTGTGTTGCTTGCACTGTAAGCAATAAAGCACTTTGATAAGCACGCATGTGGATTGGAGATATGCTAAATTAGCAGACCCAGGTATCTCTGTTTTATATAAAACATCAAATTAGTAATCTGTAGTTTCCTTTCCCCAAGCAGATAATGGCTTACGGGGGCTCCTACTCTATCATCTCTCAATGAATCATAACAAATGGACGAGGTTCAGTGGTGATGTCATCAGCAGCTTAGGCTCACCTTCCTGGTAGGAAGACACTCATCCATCATCAGCAGTTAAAAGTCAACATCTTTTTTTTTTCCGCTGAGGCTGCCGCTTTCTGTTTTTCAGCAGAACCTCTCCACATGGCTGCCCTTCGCTTCCATTCCATTTCCAACACCTTACCCCCCCACCCGTTCTCTCTCAGGTTTAGTTGCGCAACGGTTCATTTCTACTTAGGAGACGCACCAAAGGGACAGAAGTAAATTATATCCAATAAGTGTACTGTGTGCCTGCTCTAATAACTTCCATGACTAGTAATGAGTTAATAAACTCATGGGAAGAGTATTCAGTTTGGAGAGAGGAGAGTGCAGTTACTCTATCAGTCTCTGCCATCCTCTTCAAACCAGTTCCTAACCCTTCAATGGCTAGGGAAATTGCCATCTTGATGGTACCTACCCCTGCAAACTGAGATGCACCTGACACAGCATTCACATGCGACTACAGTGTAACTCAGGCCTCAACATATCTGCCACAGCATTCACATGCGACTACAATGTAACTCAGGCCTCAACATATGCCAGAACTCAAGCCAGGATAAATATGACCATGGTATTCATGAGAGATGTGTGTTTATTTGAAAGGAATTTATAAATGTAAATTTAAATAAACATGTTTATTTAGTGTTTATGTGTCATACATATGATGAACATATATGAAAAATATCACATACTATATACGTTTAAACATATTTGTTTTATAACAGGCATGTACTTCTAATGAATTGCTTATACATCCAAAGCATAGGTAAGACACCAGTATTTTTGCAAAGTTTCACAAAGCTGTGTTTAAACCAATCTTAATTTAAATAAACCTTGTTTCAAATTCACAATCTCACACTGTCAAATGGAACACATTAAGGCCAGTTAATAGAAAACAATATTGCAGTATATTAAAATAACAATGACAGCTCATGCAAATTAGGATAATCATTATTTTCCTAATTACTCTAGATGGCTGAAGGTTATTAGAAGCCTGCACTGCAGCATTTCTATTACATTTACTAAATGCATTCCTTGCACTGTTAGGAAATAGTTTGTGATTATTAAACCTAATGCAAATAAGCTGTAATGAGTGAAACAGATTAGGTTTCAATAATAAATGTATAGTTAGATCTGAACAATGCATTAGTTAATGAGATAGCAATTAGTTATTGTGTGTAATAATACACAGGGCACAAAGGACCCATTAAATTGTCACTGACAGCCTTAACACACATTACCATTGCTGGCTGATGTGTTGTTCATTTTACTGCAAAATCTTTTTTTATATATTTGAAAACTAAATGTCCTTGGTCATAAATTATTTTTGAGCAGTTATTTTCATTTCACATCAGGGTATTGCCATGAAATGCCTTGTGAGCAACACAACCTCTGCTTCCATTACAGGACCAGTCCTGTCTGGGGCTCAGCGTACAGGGAGCGCACCTCCAATATGAATTTCTGCCATCAAAATGTGCAGGAAGAGATTTTTCACATGGTGCATAAACAGTGAAATCTGCTGACCAGCTAAGTTTCACAGGAGACACAAAGTACCAGCACTGTATTGCCTTCCTTATTCAATTGAATTTCAATACCCACCTACTCTACACAGATAGACAGACAGATTGATTTTTTTTATCAAGCCCATCTCAAAGCATGATCTAAGCTGGGTAAAGGGAGATTTTAGAGAAAAATGATAATAATTCAATAATGGAGCATCAGATCCCAGATCACTCAATGGTGGCACACATGTTAATGTAAGGGACCATCCGGGCTTTACTCAAATTGACCCCAGAATGTGCCGTTCAGCCCTCACAGTGTCAACACTGAGATATGCTTACAAAGTCCTAATCATTCCACAGCTCTCCTTGTTTTATTGATGTTTTCTTCATAAGAAAACCAGCAAAGGATAGTACATTTTTAATGAAGAAATAGCTGTTTGCAATAAACTTATAAGTTCCAGAAATTACAGTAAATCTAATATCTGCTGGATCACAGGAAATAACCCAATTGCTTGAGAAGTAAAACATATCTCACAGTTTACAAAACAAAATGAAGAAAAAAAAATAAAAAAATGTAATCTATTGGACAAAATAACAGTGTGACAGGCTGGTTAAAACTTCCTTAAAACAAGATTTATTGAAGTCCTGTCTGTGAAAAGCACTGCAGCGTGTAAAGTTTAATTTATAGATTAGATTATCGAGTCATACCCTGCTACATTTTTCATTAGAGGAGTATTGGCTGGAAACTCACGACCTTGTGATCTTTATATTTTAAACAAAAGCGTTAGAAGCAGATTTAAGCTTAATGCAAGGTAAAGGTAATGCAAGGTAAAGTGGGGCAGGTGGACTCTCTTAAGGTTTTGTGAACTACAGCGCACTATTTAGACAATTATAGATCCCACACCCTCAAATCAATTTCTAATTATTACATACACGCTATATGAACCCATGTATTAACCTTGAACACTAAAACTGAACAGCATTGAGCATGGGCACCACACTATTTTCCTAACAAATGTGCTCTACACATGTCACAAATGGGCTGTTTTGTGAATAGTCAACTCATTCCTTATGCTACCTTGCCATCACATGTGGGTGTTCCAGCAGTACCTGACCAGTGCAAACTAGCCACTAGTGAATCGTAGTGTGGATACGTAACATCAGACAGCAGCCTCAACAGCAATATTAATGCCCAATAAAACTAAGTTAATGCGGAAATCATTTAGGCAAATACACAATGCAATACACTTAAAGAGACTGGGTGCACTTGTAAGAGGTACCTCTTTTCCTCTGTACAACAGAGCTGTGCCGGAGCTTCACTGAGCCAGCCAGCCTGGTTGTGATTCCACTGCAGAGCCCAAGCCAAGCAACTGACATCACACGCACAGTGGCCAAAGCCATTCTTATTCACCCGGAACTGAAGCACATGAAATCAATTATGCATCCTATTTGAACTCTTTGCGAATTAATAAATATACTAATATGTTGTCTATTTATTCCACTACTAATATGTTGTCTATTTATTCCACTACTGTGTGCAAATAGTGAGATATGCATTTTTATTTACACCAGAGCTCTCTAAATAATAAGACAATGGTCTACATACACAGACGTGGTATAAAAAACTGTCTGGTTTATAATGGTGTCAATATGGGAGGGTGGCTTTAATTGAAAATAAAAAGTGCATAACTTACTGTGCAACTTTTTTCTTATGAATAGCATCTTTTGAACAGGGTCCCAGGTGGGCTGTAGGCTAAGGTGATGCAGTATCCCCTGGTCCCAACCCTTTGACCAGCTGAGTAGAGTAACAAACAAGCTCCTTGTTGAATCAACAACACAGAGATGCGATGATGTAATTAAGCAAAACATGCTCTCTTTTATGTTGCTGAAAGTGTTTTTTTTTCTTTCTTTTATGATAACTAGGTCATGGTAAACTACTGATGACCTACTTCATTAAATGTCCAAAACTCAAAAAAAGTAAGTTATTATGTTTAAGATTTGAGGTATCATTAATCTCGAACCAGTCATCCTCATTCACTGTTGCTTGCCTGCCCAGACTTGCGATCACATCTAAATGTCAGTAGTTTGCTATCGTTCCAGTGACAGATTAATTGTTACCCAGAAATATTTCATCCTTTAATTTCTGCTTCTTTAACCACAGCATGCGTCTCAGCCCGGTCACATTCTTTGCCATCAGTCTGCAGACCTAAAGTCCTGCTCAGATTTCCCTTGATGCCCATTTCATTTTCCAAAATGGGGTCATATCTGATTTCACACTTGATCCAACCCAGGGCTACATTCATTACTCAGTTAATTGATGGATGAGCCTGGATGCCTGCATACCAGATCAAATAAACGAATGACGGTTACACGGGATTTAGAGACAATTAAACAGGGAACTTTCTCCCAACCAAAGAGGTCTTGGCACTGAAGAGGAACAGGGCCTCCGGAAACTCACAACCATGCATTAGGTCGCGCAATTGTGTTATTGCATTTAAAGCAACAATACTATATGCTTTTAAAAAAGTAAATAAATAAATTGTTGGAATATATTCAATTAACTAATAACTAAGGCGCCTATGCTAGTGCTTAAATACACAATCTCATTAACAAGGGTGTCCCGGGATGGCAGCATTTACACCAGCCAACAAAAAAACAACAAAAAAACCCACACAACAACAACTGAATGAACCACATGGGTTTTTGTAATCCTTTTCTTTTCAATATCAGCTAGCAAACGTGATGAAAAAACATGATGTAACAAACCATGCAAAATGTTCAGGTATGCAGTTCATTAACCAATCCACTTAGATAGATTTGATAGATAGATAGATAGATAGATAGATAGATAGATAGATAGATAGATAGATAGATAGATAGATAGATAGATATGACCAGGTCTAACACGGTAGACTGGTGCAGTAATCATTAATTATTGACATTTCATACTTTCTACTGGAATAAAAGAATGCATCCGCATGATGGATCGTATTTGACACTCATTCACGGTCTTTTGACACTTTTATGCCGTTGTAGTTTTGGAACGAGTTTGATCTAATGAATGTTTAATCCAGGCTACGTTTCTTGAAAATTAGAGCCAAATTTCTAAGATAAGATTTCTAAGTTGCAGCAAAGCTTGATATCATTTACAAAGCGTCTGAGTTCATGTGCAAAGACCCATTCTTTTATGAATCTGTCAAATACAATTTCCTACAAACTTGGCGAAGCAATATCTTCCAATAAGCTACTAAAGCTACTGATTTTTTTTTTTAATGTTCAGTTCATTAAAAGGTTTTCAATCTAAGCTGTTGTATATTTGTATTTATTTATCAAGAAAATAAAGCATATGTTACTACCAGAAGCATTAAGGCACTAAACTTAAGGCCAATAAAACATCAATATTACCACAGGTTTGAACTGTCATTAAAGAAGCCAGCAACTACTGGTTAATTGTATTGTATTTATAAAAAAGCTAACTTTTAAATAATCACAGGTTAAGCATTAAGAATAAAGTCAATATGACATATGACATTACATAACAGAAATTAGTCAAAGTAGAAGAAAATACTTCCACTGTTTGATAAACAGAACTGCTCCGCATACATGTATGCACAAGGTCACTTTTCTATATTGTAGCAGGGTTCCTAACTAATGCTCAAGCCTCGCTTTTACCTAACAAAATACCTCAGCAAAAAAACAAGCAAGCAGTGGATTTCTATTTTAATTGTTCGGACAAGCTGCAGAATCACTTAGTGATCACATGACCCGCAGTCATCCATCATGACTTAATGCCATGACTTACACTACATGGTTTAGGCCTATTTACAATCCAAATCAGATTTTTTTTCTTAATCAGAAGTGACTTAACTTAACGCCTGGTTTAATTTAGCAGAAAGTTAGAAGTCCAGAATCTTTAATATGGGTTTTCTTTTACTTTGTCCCTAAGACTGATTGTACTTTTAAGTCCAAACATACACTCATTATCGTTGAAGACTTATTAAAATCTGTATTGACCCTATAAAATAAAATATCCCTATAGAAAGAAAAAGACAATACAATTAAACAGTTTCAGTGCACTGTTTAGAAGTCATTCCAAATAATATAACTCACAGGAATGGTTGGGTATGCAATAATTCATAATTAGTATTATTTTCCTTGACTGTTCTTGTTTGTGTGTTAAAATGATATCTGTGTGTAAGTGATTGTAATGTGTTTGTGTGTGGGTGTACATATGTATATTTATGTATATTATAAGCAAGTAACATTGTGTGTAGGATGATTTAAGCATGTATACACATGTACAATAGTTGTGTAATAATGTATTTATAATGATTTCATTGGCTACGTCTTTCATTAGTTCCTTTTTGTAATGTGTTAAAGCTTTATTTGACTGCTTTTTATCTTGGTTGTTGTCTTAAATGTATTTCAGATTTCTCTAAGCAGTTTACTCAACCAAATATCGTCCCACCAGAAAAGAAGAGGCTTTGTTCTTGCTTAACTTATAACATACCCCAACTCTTACCCCCTAACCCTGTTTTAGTTTTATATAGATTTGGTTTGCTTCTAGCAAATACTGACCTTGACACCTAATTACAAGCTTACAAGATTCAAAGCGACGTAAATCAATGTTGCTGTGGCAGAAAATTGAAGAAAAGCCATGAAAGCTGCTGAAAAGGAATGGAAAACGGCCAAGTGACTTTTACAGCACGAGAAAGACAAAAGTGTCAAACATTAACCTTGCTTTGACTGCACAGCCAGGTTACTGCATGCCTTGACAGCACAGCCAGGTTACTGCATGCCTTGACAGCACAGCCAGGTTACTGCATGCCTTGACTGCACAGCCAGGTTACTGCATGCCTTGACAGCACAGCCAGGTTACTGCATGCCTTGACTGCACAGCCAGGTTACTGCATGCCTTGACTGCACAGCCAGGTTACTGCATGCCTTGACTGCACAGCCAGGTTACTGCATGCCTTGACTGCACAGCCAGGTTACTGCATGCCTTGACTGCACAGCCAGGTTACTGCATGCCTTGACTGCACAGCCAGGTTACTGCATGCCTTGACTGCACAGCCAGGTTACTGCATGCCTTGACTGCACAGCCAGGTTACTGCATGCTTTGACTGCACTTGGACACAGGGCCACTTCTCTGTAATTACACCAGGAACAAGCACATACACCACCTGTGGTATCATCAGCTCCACTTTGATTAGCATAGTTAAGCCAAGACTGTCCTCTCAGCATTTTTCAGGCCATCCATTTGATTAGTCTTTAGAATATGCCAATAGCTGAAACCTTATGTATACATTATCTTGTAAGTAGGTAGGATATTAAAGCACACCTGAAAGAGCAGTACAGGACAGGTCTTATAAAAAATGATCTTGAGACAGATTATGGAAACAGTTCAGCTAGACATGGGTTGAAAGTCCAACTTGGCTGCCTACTGACTGGTTATGAGGTCTACTTCGATCCACCAATTACCAAACAATATGCCACTATAACTCATGCACCCAGCCAGAATACCTGGTCCACTGAATTTCAACGATCTGCGTGCTTGGCTGACTGAAATTACCAAGACATAAAACAAGCAAAATGAAGTAAACAATTGGATTGATTTTGTTTTAAATGGGTTGTTCTTTCATAAGAAAGTTTACAAACAAGAGAAGGCCATCGTGCTCGTTTGGTTGTTAGTAGCTTATTGATCCCAGAATCTCATCAAGAAGCTTCTTGAAGGATCCCATGGTGTCAGCTTCAACAACATTACTGGGGAGTTGGTTCCAGACTCCCGCAATTCTGTGTAGAAAAGTGGGTCCTATTTTCTGTTCTAAATGCCCCTTTATCTAATCTCCATTAGTGACCCTTGGTCTTTGTTTCTTTATTCAGGTCGAGAAAGTCCCTGGGGTCGACATTGTCAATACCTTTTAGAATTTTGAATGCTTGAATCAGATCGCCGTGTAGTCTTCTTTGTTCAAGACTGAATAGATTAAATTATTTAAGCCTGTCTGCATATGACATGCCTTTTAAACCTGGAATAATTCTGGTCGCTCTTCTTTGCACTCTTTCTAGAGCAGCAATATAATTTTTGTAGCGAGGTGACCAGAACTGAACACAATATTCTAGATGAGGTCTTACTAATGCATTGTAAAGTTTTAACATTACTTCCCTTGATTTAAATTCAAAACTTTCCACTATATATCCAAGCATCTTGTTGGCCGATTTTATAGCTTCCCCACATTGTCTAGATGAAGATATTTTTGAGTCAACATAAACTCCTAGGTCTTTTTCATAGATTCCTTCTTCAGTTTCAGTAACTCCAATACGATATTATTGTTTCACATTATTGTTTATTCAATTATATCTTTGAAAGTCAAAATTGTCACAGTTTTAATGGTAAAAAAAAACAATCATGCTACATGGTTTACCTCCAGCAGCAGTGGTATCAAGACCAAGTATCACAAATCTTCCTGAGTAAAATAAACCTGAACCACTGCCTCAAACATCTTACAAACCTTCCTGAGTAAAATAAACCCGAACCACTGCCTCAAACATCATAATTCCTGAGGCTGCTGTTGATGGGTTGCAGTTCTAACTGTGTTATTGGACTGGGATTTCATCAGCACAATGATGATGAGGATGTCTGCCATTGATGATGTAATAAGACAAAACCTTTGCTGGCAGACAGCTATCAATAGCTAATTTCTAAGAACTGACACGTGATAATAATGATAATCACCTGCCAAAAACTAAAGGTCTGTTGACAGGTAGCTGTACAAGTTTAGGGACGGCAGATGCCACTCAATATCTCCACGTCTAATGGCAGGCATCTGTCAGGCACTCATCCTGGGAACATGTTCTCCCTTTAAATACAGGAAACTCTACTCACTATATATATATGAATTCACAAGCAGTGCCCTATATATATATACATGCATATTTTTTTGTTGCTAAGAAATCAATCTGTAGTAAAACTGAAACTTTAGGCCCCAAAATTAACTGTCTGCAACAAGAGATGTTTTGCACCATTAATAGCTTCAATTACTTTAGAAAACTAGTTCACATACATACAGCCAGCCAACCACAGCATTGGAGCAAATGCATAACAAATCCATTGTGAATGTTGCTGGTACAACATAATTGTTACATTTAAGTACATTAACTTGCATAGCATGTACTTAAATCATCTTCTAATCAAACCTGATGTATGCCCTAAGTAATTTGCAGAGGACATAAACATAGTTATACTTTATGTAAAAAAAATGGTGTGTGGAAGGTCATTCTCCATGCATGCAGAGGAATTTCTTATCTTGTAATATTTTACTGCCACTGTTGAAAAAACTGAAATGCCCACACAAATGCCCAGCTTCTAAAAAAAATAACATTAAAACAAAATATTCACTTGATCCATAAATACAATCAACGCAAGGGAACTTTTCCTCTCATTATCTGAGTTTGTGTTTTAGATTGCAGTCCCAGTTGTTAATATGGTCTTAAACACAGTTTAGCAATGCCTGGGTGATCAGCTCTCCAGACAATGCAGGGAATCTTATAGCTAATGAAACACAAGCAGGAACCATTTGAAATGAGTGTTTTCCAGTATTTGAATGAAGCTGAAATCGGTTTAGGTGAAAGAAAAGGTGGGGCAATTAAAAAACAAGGCATCCATGTGATGTGGACTGTACATAAGCACTCTTGAAAAATTGAAATTCATTATTGAACCGCAGGGTTTTTGATTGCAGACAAGGGTCCAAATAACTTATATAAAAGGTTGGCAATGACATGCATCATCTCCTATTCAATACATTAAACATATCCTAGCCCAGACATGTTTCCCTGCCATTCAGTATTAAAATGAATGCACAAGTTTCCCTTTTAAAGCCCTGCAGTTTTGCCTTTCTGCTACCTCACCGAATACCAGGTGTTCCCCTCCTATAGCCTGGCAAAGCAGTCTGGCTAGCAAACGTGATGTTTCTCTTAACAGGCAAAAGGTCAGAAATGAAGATATGGCTTCAGGGCACTGCTTGTGAATTCAGCCAGCATTCTTATATCTGCCTTGTGTATCAGTTGTCCTTTGATGTGTGTCCCATGCTGTTTCATATCTGCTAATTCAATTGTATCAGAATTACTGATAGGGCAAATACATGACACGTTTTTAATTACATGACATAAACAAATTACTTAAGTTAATAGAAACAGGCAAAACGTTCTATTCAGTTAGCTATTTTATAATATTCAGTGGTAGGTTCATACGTAAAAAACAAAACAAAATAAAAAAACTTTTAAGATCAAATTAAACAAGTTATGTAGCAGTCATATACACAGGTTATAGACTATTTGTTTTATTTACTTCTCCATATTGATTAATATGTCTAAATCTGAAATATTTCACATACTATTTAAGTTTTAATATGGCGAAATACATTAATTCTATTATGCTAAGCGTAATTCATATTTTTAAATGTTATTGAAAAATACATTGATGTTTGATATGAAACGTCCAACTAATCGATTCACAGCAACTTTTAAAAAACTATAAACAGTAGGTTTTTAACGATTCTCCACGTTCCCCAATTAGCATAATATAACAGTATTATACTACTATAGTATAATTTAAAACACGTGCGCCACTGTATTCAATAAATGTTCGGAAAGCGGTGTTAAAACAGACCTTTTACATTGTTTCCAATTTTTTAAAGGCCTTGTTAATGGTATAATAGTAACTACAGATCTACAGATACAGTACGTGTAAATCCTGACTAATATTAATACGTCACTATTATGGAGTGTTAACAGTGCACTGACTGAAAATGAAATGCAGTAAACATTCCAAGCACATTATTCAAGAAAAAGGACACACAAGAACGTGAATTGAGATAAAAACAAGAGCGGGATCATATATTCAGGGAAACTGTGTCTTGACTAGGCCTACCACAATAGTTATTAGATTCATTAAATGTGTTGACACTTTTTAATTTATTCTCATTTTATTACATTTTAATTATTGATTCAACAAAGAAAGCCCTTTGAACAGCCGCAAAAAAGTTACTGAAACATCATTTCTGACAAAAAAAGCTACTCCCTTTCTAATGGTTTGGAAGAGTAATCTTTTTATAACACACATTAAGCGCTAAGAATGAAAGCATCACCAGTTCACTATTCTTAAACTTCATCAATATTATATGGCAATAACGCTCAATGACATTATCTTAACGCTAAAATATTAAAACTGCAGTTACTTGACTGAAATGCGTTTGCTGCTGCGCCAGGTTTATTAGATTCTAAATGATTGGAAAGTCATTGTGTTGGCCTCCCAAAAATGAAAGTCACTGATTTCAAAACAAAAATGTAAACTCTCATTGACTTAAATGCGTTGCATATGACATAAAACGCGAACTGAATTATTAATGTCTGCTGACTTGCAAAGCAAAATAAATAATAATAACAAAAAAGTGCTCACTCGTGTTAAAGTTGGTACACTTGTACAATACACAATTAACATCAGACTGTCTACACTGAAAACCGAATCAATATACCTGCGCTAAACAGAATGCGCAAAACTCATATATGCAGAGAAACGCATATGAAACAGATTACTTTAAGAGCTTTGGTATACAACCGAATAACAGAATAAGGTGTCGGTCATTCATAATCATACAGGGCCATATTAAAGCATTTACTCCAATCTTTAATTAACTCATTTTTTTTTAAAGAGGTAAAACACCTAACAATTAAACTAAAACCAAACAACTAGGTTATAGATTTCAAGTTCTCTTCGGCACTCTCAGTAAACCGTGAGGTTTTTCATATTACACTGGCGGCGGGAAACCTTGCGGTATATGTACATTTATTATCACATAGCTGATGAAGGATGTCAGAAAAATAAAGATTAAATATATTTGTGTAAGCTATATGTATGTATGTGTCTAGAAAAAAAGGTCTGTGGCATACAGTTCTCTCTATAGTGTATGTTTTCTGTTGCTCTTCAAATGCAAATATTTTACCTGCAACTCGAAAACTTTTTGCAACTCGAAAATCAGTCTTTCGTACTGTACATAGTGCAGATAACGCCACACAACAACACTTCAGTTGATTGGTAGATGGATACTTGCCGCGCGGTATTTTTTTAAAAATCGCTCTGGTTTCTGTCCCGCGCTTTTCTGTCCCGCGCTTTTCTGTCCCGCGCTCATTGTAATTGCACCCTTTCAAAACAACAAATTTGTATTGCCGCAGGGTTTACCGCTTTCCGCTTACCGCTCCCAGTGTAATAGGCTACCAACGCGATTTTTTCCTTTAAAAAAATAGGAATTATTTAGAAAAAGAGGAAACGCTTTGTAAATATGGCACATAATACTTTGAAATGTGTAAATGTTACGATTCTCCAATAAACTGCTTATTTATTGCCCTATTCATATTTATTTCCTATCAAAATTAATACAAACCCACAAGCTCATGGAGCTGAGCAAACAAGCAGAAAAGAAGAAAAAAAACACGTAAATCAATTCGCATTGTGTATAGGCCTCCGTTTCACATTTTCTTGTGGATTTAGATACACATTATAGTTATTTTAACAAACGTTGAAGAGAGGCTACGGGTAGCCTGTAGATTCATTTGGTAGGCATTCATTTGCACTTTATTAAGACGTAGGCCTAGACAATTTCACGCTTTGATTAATTCTAACAACTGCAATACACGAACAGCCCGATCAAAGAAGAACAGTGGCTCGGTTCTATCGCGAGATCGTAAGTTCAAATACGATAGGTCTTTCGAGTTACCACCTGCAATCTCAATCACTTATCGCTTTTTCCATATTCCAGTCGAATCGTATTGTCATGCTGCAAATACATGAACCACACAACACAAGGAATGTATCTTGAATGGTCTTGGAAATCACTCTTGCGTAATCATTAGTCACATGACTATAGGTTTAAGTGACATAACACCCCATTATCTATCTAATTTATGCTGTATATGCAGTGTCGTATTCATTTCTGAACTAAACCTTATTAAAAGTGCCCAAGATCTTTTATTGGCATACTCCCTTAGTTGAGAGGTTGTGCAGCAACAGGTTTGCTATCATAACCGAATGCAGGAAGACAAGTTATAGTTTAATTTGGATGGAAGATTCCTAGAAAGATTAAACAAAATCCGTGACAACATTATAAATGAATACATCGACCGAATCCTATTTGCATCATATGAAAACGTTGCGTTGCATCATATGAGAACAGGTGACTCCTGTGCATGTTTTGGTGTAATTAATTAGATTATAGTGCACCTTTATTTTAAAGCACAGGGCAGATATTTTACTGTCTTTTTTCTAGTAATAACACCCTCTTGGGGAAAAGAAAAAAGCCCTGTAGATTATTATGCAAGTTATCTATTTAATCGTCGCTTGTTAGGTGGGAACAGATAAACCCAAAATGTTGCAAAGCCCAAAAAGTGAAGTAAATGTGTCTAACACAATGTTGTGAGCATAGAGATTATGACCGAAACGTCTTTTATTGTGCTTAACTTTATTCAGCTTTCCACATTCAGGACACAGTTTAATAAAGGTTTAAGGTTTAGTGTCTGTGTGTGTGTGTGTGTGTGTGTGTGTGTGTGTGTGTGTGTGTGTGTGTGCGCAGGCGCGCGTATATATATATATATATATAGATAGATAGATAGATAGATAGATAGATATACACATACAGACACACACCTCCAGTGTTTGTTTTTAAACACACTTTCCCATAACAAACACTACAGTTACCTGTCCCATTGTGAGAGGCATGCTTAATTCAAAACAGAAATTTGTTTTGTTACTTGTTAGTATATAAGTCAGTACATCTAAAAAAAACGGACACACTAATGGTGAATTAATTTTAATTTACACGTTATAATCCGTATTTATTATAATCCTTAATTATTATAATATTTGGAAAGACACGTTTAGAATTTTAAGTATTCTCTGTCTTTTTAAAGTTTTAATTTATAATATAGGCCAATACTTTATATATGATAGCAATTAGTACTTGTATGAAGAATATATCCCACACATTTTAGCATCCCGGTGACTATATGAATAATATTATTAATGTTAAATATAATGGGGTTTTTTTTGTTTGTTTTTTTAAATAAAAAACCTTAGTTCGTATGGGATGTTATTGTTAGTAATGCTGTCAATGATAATGGACTATAGTTTAAAACCCCTATCATGAATTTTATGATAGCAAAAAGTCACAAAAAAAAAAAAAAAAAAACAGCGTTCCTTCGGCTTGCAATTTGCTTACCCTGAGCTTTGGCATTTTAATATGCTGGCCTAAATTGTATAATGGGCTGTAATGTGGGCAACAAAGCCGTGGAAGCATGCACATCAATCGTAAGCAATTGACATACAATAGGCTACAGGAATAAACATGGAAACTCAAACCACGCCAGACTAATGTCGACTTCATAAAGGATTTTGTCTAGGCCTACTGTCTGTATTCATTTTCCGTGCTAAACGTGCTACAGAGAGTCGCTCCTAAAATACCAAAACATTTATAGGCTGATAATATCACATCTGACAAGATCGCAGACTGCACAGAATCACAACGTGCATCTGACCAATGAGTGAAGTTGACAGCTGGATACGAGCACTTGTAGCCCTATTCTCACTTACTTACCAACTCCTCTTTGAAGGCGTAAATAACGCGTAAACCAAGTGAGAATAGGGCCGATAGTGCAGTCACTTCTTCTGTCTTACCCGTTTTAACTCAAAGCGACTTTCAACATGGATGATAAATTACAGGATTTCAGGGAGAGCATTTCTACAACGTATTACTCATTAAATAAGCTCATTTACACAGAAGAGGATGATTCGTATCTGATTTGTGTCCTATTACAAGTGTATTTACTTGTATGTCTTGTGAAGGTAGACTAACAAGTGCGTCTTCTCTGCTCCATTCTACCTTTGTACGAGTTTGTCCAAGCAAGGCATACTTGGTTAACCTTGACAGATAACGTGATGACTGGTTTTATAGCCACAGTGCATCATGTCCATATCTTTAAAGCATTTACTCAGGTCTTTAATTAACACCTGCTGATTTTAACAAACAAGAACCAAACAATTATGTAATATAGATCAATATGGCCAATTCATTTGTGTGTCTAAAAACCACAGTCGTTTAAATTATTAGAAGTTAAGATAACTCTATTAGTGTGTGCCAGACTCTGTATAGTCTGGTGTTTAACCCATTAAGTACCAAATGTTGTTATTGTTGAAAAATCAGACCACGAGCTGTATGCAATTTGATGCATTCTAAATCCATATTTCTTAATTGAAAAAAAAAAAAAAAAAAAAAATTCGTTTTGGCTACAAACTGCTACGTGATTCTTTGTCAAGTTAGGCGTGCCTGTAATCAGACCAGTGAAATTTCACGCCGGCTATGATGAAGCTCCTTGAAAACGGAGCTTTATCGTCACCGTGGGGTTCTAAAACACCAATGAATTTATCATTTTTAGGTTTCAGTTTCTAATTTTATATTGAAGCGTCATAAAAGCACCGGAAGGACTATGTTTGCAGAATTAACAGTTCAATTTAAGGTTAACTTTGCTCACGATTCAGGACTGATTGCAAATACTCTTTCCAAACTTTATTTCAAAACACACTGTAAGTAACTAATTTAATCTTTATGAGCATGGCCCTAGACTATATATTCACTGTTCGCCCTCCTCCATCTGTGTGCAACTTTTCCTTTCAAGGGCTCAGTTGATTTAAATCTTGTGGAGATTTATTTTCATGCTGTCCAGTTTTTATGTTATTTTGCTTATCAATTGGATTTAATTACAAGCTGTTAGGAGAATACATTAAATGTGATTAAGAGTGGCACTCCCCCGGTATGCCGGCACACAGTCTATAATCAGAGCCTATAAAATAAAACCTGAATTGCTAGCAAAACCATCACTGTCGACGAGCTCGATGGCGCCCCTAGTGCCAGAAAATTCGACTTAAAATGGATCTGATTCTTACTAAAAAAGATTTGCTCTCGCAATAAAGGAGGTACGCTCTGTATACAGTAGGCTGTGCCATCCACCATCTCGAGAATATCGCGCGTGGTCACATGGATGATGACGATGATGCTTTGCAACGTACAACTCTGCGGAGGACGCTTTCGAGATATATATATATATATATATATATATATATATATATATATATATATATATATATATATATATATATATATATATAGTACTGTACAGAACTTACACCCACCAAGCCAATGTCCCTCAATCCAAATAATAGCAAGTGTATAAGCGTGTATACAGAAACAAACAATAGATTTGATTTCGATATATATATATATATATATATATATATATATATATATATATATATATATATATATATATATATATAGTACTGTACAGAACTTACACCCACCAAGCCAATGTCCCTCAATCCAAATAATAGCAAGTGTATAAGCGTGTATACAGAAACAAACAATAGATTTGATTGTTGTATTTGACATACATCCACGCTCAATCATCTCTGTGCACTACGCGTGGGAAATAACTTCAACCCCAAATCCATTCTCAAATCTAGAAATGAAAAAGTGTACAGGCCCGCAGTATCAAATCTGCAATTATTTATTCGAAAATATGGATGTGATGACCTAAATTGTTAACTGTCTTGTCCATGCTTTAGGGAAAGATACTTCTAAATGCAAACAAGAAATCAAACTATTTTAGAAAGACGGAAATAACAAGTTACAATAGAAAAACGCCACGACTAGCCTGGGACTAGTGATTCGTGATGCAGTACAGTTTAAAAAATGATAAGTCACCTGCCCACTTTAGTTCAGACACAGATAGACACGCTAGGGTTTATTTATTTTGCAGTAAAACATTAGGACAGGGAAGGGGCGTTGTATTATTCTAAATTTCTTTGGTCAACATTAATTAATGTCATATCAATTAATTTGTACTTTAAATAAAAAGCAGCACGTGTACTACGTTCTTACAAATGCAAGATCTTGGATTAACAAAACTATATTTGTGTAATGCTGGTATGGTTATCCTCAATGTAAAGTTCACATGAATGTCATAATGACCCCTTTAAAGCCAGCAAAAGTAGAATATGCACTTGTTTAAAAGTATCATTCGTTATATCGTCATTCATTTTTGGTAAATCGTCTAATGTAGATTGTTATTAATATTAAGCTAATAATCGGTTAGCTTAATATATAATACTGTGAAGCATAACCATTCGCAATTTCTGAATGTATCTAACAAATCACAGTAGGAGACAAAACACACTCACACAGAAATAAGGGATGTCCCGGGAATCTAATGTCAAATCATATGCACTTGGCAATATTATCCTTTTTATACAATAAGGAACGTATTACTGTATACAATTTACCAACGGTAGGCTATATGGACACATCTTTGATGAAAAACAACCACTACTTAACATCGTGTAACCTATACTATACAAGCTGAAGATACAGGAAGAAAACTAATTTCCAAATAGCCAACACATTAAACGACAACTCCGTCCCATAATAATAATAATAATAATAATAATAATAATAATAATAATAATAAATGAACTCAAAGTTGTATGATCCTATTGGCCTATTAATTTTAAACCTCATGTTTTGTGTGTGTGTGTGTGTGTGCGTGTGTGCGTGCGTGCGTTCGTGCGTGCGTGCGTGTGTGTGTGTTTACACACTGCAAACGAGAGTTAAAAGAGCAACATAGACTGTAGGTTTTGGTTAATGAATAGAGAGATCCACCACATTATTTAACAGAGTTAAAGGACAGGCCCCCACACATTCCTCACGTTTATCAAAATATAACAAAACACATGTAGTCCTAATAACAAATATATTGGGCCATACCTTTAAACATGTTTTTTTAGTATTCATTATGCTATCAAGCCACTAAAGAGAAGCATGTGGAGATTTTAAAGGAGATGAAATATCTCCCGGTGCTGTGAGGTGGCCCTTTGCACTTGAATTATAGCATAGAGGATTTAGAAGAGCTGAAGGGGACTATGCCTTTCGCTTTCTTCTCCCTGTCCAGGGGTATTAGTAGTGATATATATTTCCTGGGCTGTGCATTGCCTTTATAAAACATATAATCTAAACCACTGGCAAAAGGTTTTTTTTTTTATAGGAGAAAAGGGGCACTAAATAATGGTTAAGAAACGTTAAAAGAAATGTGTTGATAAATACATGTTCGGCCTTTATTAATGTTTCGTCACATGAGAACGATCAACCTAAATAAATGCATATACTGGCAAAACAAAACGATTGAAATGATTAAGGATTACATTTTTGTAGGTATATGACTCTGCTATGGAAAAACTTAATTGTAATGCAAGTTTGTAAAGAAAAATATTTAAGTATTTAATTGAGATTATATATGAATGGCAAGAAAAACAAATCGAATACGGTAGACATTGTATAAAAAATACATAGACACAGCAATATGCACAGTTATAAATTAAAATGACCTTAATCCAATATATTGTCACTTACCTCCAAATATTGACCAGCCGGCACGAAACAGACAAAATTACACACACAAAAAAAGACTGAAAGAATAAAAACAGCGACATTTTAAAAAAAATCTCATAAAAGACGTGCCATTTTTCTTTCACTATATTGCCAAGATACAATAAAGCCTGGATGTAATGTAATTTAAAAATATATATGGCCAAACAAATAATGTGCAAGAAAATGACAAGAGCATAAAGCATTATAATTCAATTGGGCTCCTCCTACAAGCTATGCCTTCTAATTAATGGCGCGCCCAACTTGCAAAAGCATGCATTGGACAGAAAGAGAGTGAAAGAGTGAAAGAGAGAGGGTGAAGGAGTGAAAGAGAGAGGGTGAAAGTGCCACTGAAGATAATTGATTACCTCCCAATCAACAATAACTTGTTAGCCATAGTCAATTGCCCTTCTCTTTTGGCTTCACCATAGTCAGAGAAACAGCATTGTCCCTCGGACTGTCAGGGCTGAGAAGAACACATTCTTTTTAGGAGGCACCGTGGAAGAAGAAAAAAGTGGGTCGTAGGAGTCAAAAACCTCTACAACCGGGGACTGCAAAAAAAAAATAAAAAAAAATAAATACAAAAAAAAAAGTGTCTTCATTACTTGTAGACCACGGCTGCTCCTTTAAGAAGGCAGTGTTGAAATTTGAGTTATATAACTTTTCTCTTATCAGATCCCTTTTCAAGACATTTTGGTGGAAACGGGGATAAAAAATAAAGTGAAGAATGACTTCCAAAGAAGATGCGAAGGGTTCTTCAGTGGAAGAAAGAAGACGAAGCCCCCTGGATCATCTACCACCCCCGGCAAATTCTAACAAACCACTCACCCCTTTCAGTATCGAAGACATCCTGAATAAGCCATCAGTAAGGAGAAGTTACACGATCTGTGGGACCGCTCACCTACTCTCCGCCGCCGAGAAACACGCTCCTACTGGGCTTCCCCTGTCCGGCCGGGGACTGCTCACCCACACCTCCCCGCTCTGCGCCCTGGAAGAGCTCGCCAGCAAAACATTTAAAGGACTGGAAGTCAGTGTTCTCCAGGCAGCCGAAGGTATGCTACTCATTTTTGTTATTTACAGCAGTGCTAAATAACATAAAACATAGAACCTATTGTTTACGAATTTAAAAAAATAGTCTAAATGCAAAAAATTAAAATCAATATATACCCAATTGTTTTACTTGCACCTTTCAATAATAAAAATACCCTGACATGTATTTCTGATGTTTGTTTGGGTTTTTTTTGTTTTGCGCATAGAAGAGCATTAGATTTAGTCTTATTGTAATAATAGAACGGTATCTCATCAATTGAAATCACTTGTGTGAAATACCAGTGATTAATATAAAGTCCTCGGAGTAATTAAAATACAGCATGTACATTCATTACGCGGTTTGAAATTATTCAGGAAATGTACAAGAACTAGTATATGACGCATATTACAATGTATACAACAGTCCCTACAAAAAACATGAAAAGCGTGGTTACCAACTACATTAAATAGCCATTCCTAGATGATTAGAAAATACATTTGTTGATGGACAGAGAACTGTGTTTTGTTTTCTTTTTCATAATGATAAATGCTAATTGCATTTATAAAAAAAAGGTTCACCATTGTAATAATGTGTGTATATCTATCTATCTATCTATCTATCTATCTATCTATCTATCTATCTATCTATCTATCTATCTATCTATGTATATCTATAGATAGATAGATAGATAGATAGATAGATAGATAGATGTATTTATTTTAGAATAGAATGTAGGCAACAATACAAAAAAAATGTGATCTAATTTTTGTTAAATTCTGCTACTTTACAGGAAGAGACGGGTTGACGATTTTTGGCCAGAGGAACACTCCCAAAAAGAGAAGAAAGTCCCGAACAGCATTCACCAACCACCAGATCTATGAACTGGAGAAAAGATTTCTGTACCAGAAGTATCTGTCACCGGCTGACCGAGACCAAATCGCCCAGCAACTTGGTTTAACAAATGCCCAAGTAATCACGTGGTTTCAAAACCGCAGAGCCAAACTCAAGCGGGATTTGGAAGAGATGAAAGCGGATGTGGAATCCGCCAAATCAGGTGTTCCAGACGGGAAAACTATCACACTGGACTTTGAGCCTAATCCCGGGGCCATAGGCACGTCCAGATCTCAATCTCCACTGCTGTCCAACCATGGACCGGAGACCCCCAGCAAACTGCAAATGTCGCCATCATCACCATTTACAGACCACGCCACGAGCCACGAATGTTCAGAAGACGAGGAAGACGTGGAAATTGACGTTGATGACTGATTTTTGTTACTCTTTTATTATATTACTCTAAAAACTTTTATATAAAAATTATTCAAAGCAAGCATGGACTATGTACTATATGCTGCACTGTTATATATGCTATATATAAAACCAAGGCAGTTCTTTTCAATTAAAGCAATAATCAGCATACACAGACAATGACACAGCACCAACGACTGCCAGATCAGGTAGATTTCGTTTTTATGGAACGGTGCAATGGTGCAATTATGTATGGCTTCTGTATATTTAAAAAAAAAAAAAAAAAAAAAAAATACAAAACTCAAATACCATGTAAAGTAACTATGCTTTAAAAATGTATTAAGTATTATTAGTATCATTAATATAATTTATTATTATTATTATTATTATTATTATTATTATTATTATTATTATTATTATTTTCCTTTTTTATTATATATATATATATATATATATATATATATATATATATATATATATATATATATAGATAGATAGATAGATAGATATATAGATAGATACACACACACACACACACACACACACACACACACACACACACACACACACACACACACACACACACACACACACACACACAGAATTTGTTTGCTCAGTTTAGCCTTACATGGAATTATTCATCGTTTCAAAAAATACTGTAAAGCTTTCAGTGAGGCTGAATTCAATTTCTCAGATTGCATGGTTCAGGTGTGCATGAACTACTTTACTCCTTTCTTTTTACATTATTATGCTTATTCTTGCAAGTTTATATAGTTTTTATACTGTATATATTTACTTTTTTTTAGAGTGAGTAGATTTTTTTTTTTTTTAATTCTGCCTCCATTATTAAACATTTTCTTTGTCTGCTCTTTACTGTTTTATTATGCCTACTAAACCAAGCTACCTTACCTATTTTTGTATGGTACAAAGTGGTAAAACGACAAGTATTTTATACTCTAATTGAATATTGCATGTCACACAACCTTAAAAAGAGCCGTATCAAATACCATTAAAAAAAAAATACAGGCTTTCCTTTACTGTAAAATGTGTACAGTAAACCCAGAAAGAAAATGTTTAGATTGTGGAATAAAAAGGCCTGTTATTTAAGTTAATCATGTCATTAACAGTGTCGATTTATTTACTTTATTTTAGGATTGTACAGACTGCTCTGTTTGAATACAATAAAATAATTAACAGAACAAACTTTCCAGGATATTTTGTATGGGGCCTTAAGTGCCTTCCATTTAAGACACTAAAAAACAGACTCTGTTTTGTTTAGGAATGTGTGTGTGTGTGTGTGTGTGTGTGTGTGTGTGTGTGTGTGTGTGTGTGTGTGTGTGTCTGTCTGTCTATATGTATATAGGCTATATAGCAACATGAAAATAAAATGCGTAAAATACAAACCTTTCGGTATAGGTGTATGCAAGACCTATTGGTTTTATAGACACAACACATTTATCAGATGTTGCGTTTGAAATACAAATAGAAATATTATGGTTAAAATAATGTATGTTTGATGTGCATTTTTCAGTGTCGTACATTACTGCTGCGAGAGGATACACACATTTAAATGCGGCAAAATGGCAATATATCCAGTGCTGTTGAGATTTACACAGCAAGATTAAAAACACAACCAGAGCAGGGGGACGGCGTGGTCTGTTTAAAAGCGAAGTTCGCAGTGTAAATATATGAAGCAAAAACCGTCTCCCATTATTCTTCTATTGTTTCCCCGTAAAAATATACAAACCAGCGTTTTTATACCAGCATTCTTTCCGCTTTCTTTTTCTTAAAGCGTAACTTGCCTCCTTGACCCTGCAACGTGTGTTTTCTTTTTCTGTTTAAAATTTATGTGAGAAACACAAATCTGGTTTGGATAATAAAAAAAAAAATTAAAAAAAAGATGCCAGAAAAAAACAGGGAGTTTTGGGCCAGTTTCTCTGAGGCTATATAACCCTTCTTTGAGAAAGGATGGGGCTGTAATTTTTAGCGTAAAGCATGAAAACGGGGGACAAATGAGCAGTCTTCCCCGATGTGACAAGCGACAATGGGGCTTGCACCGACTCCCGCAGCTCTCAATACGGAGACAAGTGTGTCCCACTGCACAAAAAGGACACAAACGTTTGGAGGCCATATGGTTTGTGAATTTTCTTCACAATTTCCAGACAGTTTGATGGATTGGGTTAACCCTCCTTTTAAACTGTTTAACTCCGTTTTACAAAAGCAATAATGAATACATAGCCCTCCTCTTCACGAAGGGCATCTGTGCACATTAATGTCGACTCTTTTCTTTTCCTTTTTTTAACTTGGCATTTTGAACAAGTCTATGAATTACAATGAAACTCTCTCTTTTTTTGTAAAGCACTTGTCTTTCTCCTTTTTTGGGGTGGAAATAATGTTTGACTTTTGTCCAGAGATTTTTAAAAAGCGCTACATCTTGTGATTGAAGAACCTTCATGCTAAGCAGGGGAGTCGTAAAATGTTGAGATGGTGACATTTATGCGAGGGTCTGGTTAAGGCTTCTTTCCTTTTGTTTGTTTTCTTTTTTGCTTTTCTCTTTATTTCTTTTGTCTTTCTGGGGTTTAATAAGGCTGAAAACATGACGATTCAAAAAAGAAAGAAAAGAATATAGAGAAAGCACTAAAGAAAGAAAGGATCTCTGTACTAAATAGAGTGGATTGGAGTTAATTTAGCCTTCACTCTTTCAATTCTAAAATAAATTCAGACCAAACAAGGGCACAGCAGCGCACGTGGCTGTTTGTTTTTATTCACAATAATGCAGTTTTTAAATTAATTCAAATATTACCAACGGCCACATTTAAGCTGTAGTTTGTTTAGTTCATTTTATAAAAAATAAATATAGGTACATTTGGAAATGTTTAACAAATAGGCCTAATTAAAAAAAAAAAAAAAAAAAAAAAATCATATTATTATTATTATTATTATTATTATTATTATTATTATTATTATTATTATTATTATAATAATAATAATAATAATAATAATAATAATAATAATAATAATGCGGATTTTTTTTACAGAATTGTAAAACATATATTAATATGCTATTGTTAACAGAAACACCACCAAGAATTTAACCCAATCTTAAGCAACATATTTTAAATGTATATTTTACTGTTTTTTGTATTTTATTTCTTTAGAATATTTAGATTCACCAACATAACCATTACAATGTACAGTTAATAAACGTGTTTAAAATCTGTTACATGATATTTGAGTTAGGCTCAATTGGGCCTGTGTTTTACCAGATATTGCCACTTAAGTATGTAGGCCAGTTCCAGTAAATGCTATAGATTTGGCTACACACTTAATTCATGTCGAGCATACCTGACTGAGGCAACGCTGGTTTTTGAAGCCAAGCTTATTCTAAACGTGGAGCATGGACGTAAAGCCGTGTAAACCATTCGTGAGGATGCATACGCGTAATGGAAATTTAACGAGATTCCGAGGTGCTTGGGGAGAAAATAAAATAAAATAAACCATATTGAGCATAGGGCCTACGCTTCAGTTGACCTTTGACATGAACACACATTTTATTCTACTTGACTGCTAAGCTATTTTTTTAATTATATGAATGAAATGAAACCATTATTATTATTATTATTATTATTATTATTATTATTATTATTATTATTATTATTATTATTATTGTAGAGTTTTCAATATTTTTCAATTAAAATATTTCTTGATACAGTTTAATATTTAAAAATGTGTTACTGGCCTTTTGATTTTTGACTTCCCACAACAACAACAACAACAACAACAATAATAATAATAATAATAATAATAATAATAATAATAATAATAATAATAATAATAAAGAGGAACGAAATATAGACAAGAATGTAGATCATGATAACACAAAAGAAGGCCGTACGACTGTAAACATATAGCCTACTACTGTATTTAGGGGAACAGCGAATGGTCAAAATAAATGGACCTTTAAATATATTTCAAGATTAACGTGCACTTTACATTACTATTCCCGATAGATGTATTGTGCGGCGTACTGTGAGTTATACAGGCCTACACATTAGACCC